>NC_136268.1:39408254-39635754 GCF_964187855.1 Myxine glutinosa
TAACACAAGTGCGAAAAGTGGTTTTTCAACACTAACACAAGTGCGAAAAGTGGTTTTTCAACACTAACACAAGTGCGAAAAGTGGTTTTTCAACACTAACACAAGTGCGAAAAGTGGTTTTTCAACACTAACACAAGTGCGAAAAGTGGTTTTTCAACACTAACACAAGTGCGAAAAGTGGTTTTTCCACACTAATACAAGTGCAAAAGTGGTTTCCTGCACCAACACAAGTGGGAAAAGTGGATTTTCAACACTAACACAAGTGCGAAAAGTGGTTTTTCCACACTAATACAAGTGCAAAAGTGGTTTCCTGCACCAACACAAGTGCGAAAAGTGGTTTTTCAACACTATCACAAGTGCAAAAAGTGTTTTTTCAACACTATCACAAGTGCAAAAAGTGTTTTTTCCACACTAATACAAGTGCAAAAGTGGTTTCCTGCACCAACACAAGTGGGAAAAGTGGCTTTTCAACACTAACACAATTGCGAAAAGTGGGTTTTCAACACTAACACAAGTGCGAAAAGTGGTTTCCTTCACCAACACCAGTGCGAAAAGTGGTTTTTCAACACTAACAGTTGCGAAAAGTGGTTTTTCCACACTAATATAAGTGCAAAAGTGGTTTCCTGCACCAACACAAGTGCGAAAAGTGGTTTTTCAACACTAACACAAGTGCGAAAAGTGGTTTTTCCACACTAATACAAGTGCAAAAGTGGTTTCCTGCACCAACACAAGTGCGAAAAGTGGTTTTTCAACACTAACACAAATGCGAAAAGTGGTTTTTCAACACTAACACAAGTGCTAAAAGTGGTTTTTCCACACTAATACAAGTGAAAAAGTGGTTTCCTGCACCAACACAAGTGCGAAAAGTGGTTTTTCAACACTAACACAAGTGCAAAAAGTGTTTTTTCAACACTATCACAAGTGCAAAAAGTGTTTCTTCCACACCAATACAAGTGAAAAAGTGGTTTCCTGCACCAACACAAGTGCGAAAAGTGTTTTTTCAACACTAACACAAGTGCGAAAAGTGGTTTTTCAACACTAACACAAGTGCGAAAAGTGTTTTTTCAACACTAACACAAGTGCGAAAAGTGGTTTTTCCACACTAATACAAGTGCAAAAGTGGTTTCCTGCACCAACACAAGTGTGAAAAGTGGTTTTTCAACACTAACACAAGTGCAAAAAGTGTTTTTTCAACACTATCACAAGTGCAAAAAGTGTTTTTTCCACACTAATACAAGTGCAAAAGTGGTTTCCTGCACAAACACAAGTGCGAAAAGTGGTTTTTCAACTCTAACACAAGTGCGAAAAGTGGTTTTTCAACACTAACACAAGTGCGAAAAGTGGTTTTTCAACACTATCACAAGTGCAAAAAGTGTTTTTTCCACACTAATACAAGTGCAAAAGTGGTTTCCTGCACCAACACAAGTGGGAAAAGTTGATTTTCAACACTAACACAAGTGCGAAAAGTGGGTTTTCAACACTAACACAAGTGCGAAAAGTGGTTTCCTTCACCAACACCAGTGCGAAAAGTGGTTTTTCAACACTAACACAGTTGCGAAAAGTGGTTTTTCCACACTAATACAAGTGCAAAAGTGGTTTCCTGCACCAACACAAGTGCGAAAAGTGGTTTTTCAACACTAACACAAGTGCGAAAAGTGGTTTTTCCACACTAATACAAGCGCAAAAGTGGTTTCCTGCACCAACACAAGTGCGAAAAGTGGTTTTTCAACACTAACACAAGTGCAAAAAGTGGTTTTTCCACACTAATACAAGTGCAAAAGTGGTTTCCTGCACCAACACAAGTGCGAAAAGTGGTTTTTCAACACTAACACAAGTGCAAAAAGTGTTTTTTCAACACTATCACAAGTGCAAAAAGCGTTTTTTCCACACTAATACAAGTGCAAAAGTAGTTTCCTGCACCAACACAAGTGCGAAAAGTGGTTTTTCAACACTAACACAAGTGCAAAAAGCGGTTTTTCCACACTAATACAAGTGCAAAAGTGGTTTCCTGCACCAACACAATTGCGAAAAGTGGTTTTCCAACACTAACACAAGTGCAAATCGTGGTTTTTCAACCCTGGCACAAGTGCGAAAAGTGGTTTTCAACACTAAGAGGAGTGCGAAAAGTGGTTCTGCACACTAGCTCAAGTGCGGAAAGTGGTTTTCAATGCCAGCACAACTGTGGACAATGGTTTTCATTGCTAGCATGAGTCCGAAAAGTGGTTTTGCAATACTAACTCAAGTGTGAAAAGTGGTTTTCAACACCAGCATGAGTGCTTAAAGTGATTTTGCAACACCAGCACGAGTGCAGCATGTGGTTATTCAACAATAACACAAGTGCGAAAAGTGGTTTTCAACACGAGCACGAGTTTGTAAAGTGGTTCTCCCACACTGGCACAAGTGAGAGAAGTGGTTTTGCAACACTAACACAAGTGTGGAAAGTGGATTTCAACACTAACACAAGTGCGAAAAGTGGTTTTCCAACACTAACACAAGTGCAAATCGTGGTTTTTCAACCCTGGCACAAGTGCGAAAGTTGGTTTTCAACACTAAGAGGAGTGCGAAACGTGGTTCTGCAACACTAGCTCAAGTGCGGAAAAGTGGTTTTCAATGCCAGCACAAGTGCGGACAATGGTTTTCAATGCTAGCACGAGTCCGAAATGTGGTTATTCAACAATAACATGTGTGGAAAGTGGTTTTCAACACTAGCACGAGTGTGTAATGTGGTTTTTCAACCCTGGCACAAGTTAGACATGTGGTTATTCAACACTAACACAAGTGGAAAAAGTGGTTTTCAACACTAACACAAGTGCGAAAAGGGTTTTTCAACACTAAGACGTGTGCGAAAAGTGATTCTGCAACACTAGCTCAAGTGCCGAAGTGGTTTTCAATGCCAGCACGAGTGCGAAATGTGGTTATTCAACAATAACGCATGTGTGGAAAGTGGTTTTCAACACTAGCACGAGTGCGGAAAGTGGTTTTCAACACCAGGACGAGTGCGGAAAGAGGTTTTTCAACACTGAAGCAAGTGCAAAAAGTGATTTTCAATGCCAGCACAAGTGCGGACAATTGTTTTTAATGCCAGCACGAGTCTGAAAAGTGGTTTTGCAAAACTAACTCAAGTGCGTAAAGCCGTTTGCAACACCAGCACGAGTGCAGAAAGTGGTTTAGCAACACTAGCAAGAGTGCGAAATGTGGTTATTCAACAATAGCACATGTGTGGAAAGTGGTTTTCAACACCAGCACGAGTGTGGGAAGTGGTTTTCAACACTGGCACAAGTGATAGAAGTGGTTTTGCAACACTAACACAAGTGAGATAAGTAGTTATTCAACACTAACCCAAGTGCAAAAAGTGGTTTTTCATCCCCGGCACATGTGCGAAAAGTGGTTTTGCAACACTAACACAAGTGAGACAAGTGGTTATTCAACACTAACACAAGTGCGAAAAGTGGTTTTGCAACACTAACACAAGTGAAATAAGTGGTTATTCCAAACTAAAACAAGTGCAAAGGGTGGTTTTCAACACTAACACAAGTGCGAAAAGGGTTTTTCAAGACAAAGAGGAGTGCGAAAAGTGGTTCTGCAACACTTGCTCAAGTGCCAAAAGTGGTTTTAATGCCAGCACAAGTGCGGAAAATGGTTTTCAACACCAGCATGAGTGCGGAAAGTGGTTTTGCAACACTAAAGCAAGTGCGAACAGTGTTTTTCAATGCCAACACAAGTGCGGACAATGGTTTTCAATTCTCGCACGTGTCAGAAAAGTGGATTTGCAACACTAACGCAAGTGCGGAAAGTGGTTTTCAACACCAGCACGAGTGCGGAAAGTGGTTGTGCAACACTAAAGCAAGAGCAAAAAGTGGTTTTCAATGCCAGCACAAGTGCGGACAATGGTTTTCAATGCTAGAATGAGTCCGAAAGGTGGTTTTGCAATACTAACTCAAGTGCGAAAAGTGGTTTTCAACACCAGCACGAGTACAGATGTAATTTTGCAACACTAACACAAGTGCGGAAAGTGGTTTTCAACATTCACACAAGTGCGAAAAGTGGTTATTCAACACTAACACAAGTGCGAAAAGTGGTTATTCAACACTAACACAAGTGCGGAAAGTGGTTTTCAATGCCAGCAAGAGTCTGAAAAGTGGTTTTGCAAAACTAACTCAAGTGCGAAAAGTGGTTTTCAACACTAACACAAGTGTGAAAAGGGTTTTTCATCACGAAGAGGATGGCGAAAAGGGGTTCTGCAACACTAGCTCAAGGGCCGAAAGTGGTTTGCAATGCCAGCACAAGTGCGGAAAGTGGTTTTCAACACCAGCACAAGTGAGACAGTGGTTTTGCAACACTAACACAAGTGCGGAAAGTGGTTTTCAATGCCAGCACAAGTGCGGACAATGGTTTTCAATGCCAGCAAGAGTCTGAAAAGTGGTTTTGCAAAACTAACTCAAGTTCGAAAAGTGGTTTTCAATGCCAACACAAGTGCGGACAATGGTTTTCAATGCTGGGACGAGTCCGAAAAGTGGTTTTGCAATGCTAACCAAGGTGCGAAAAGTGGTTTTCAACACCAGCACGAGTGCAGAAAGTGGTTTTGCAACGCCAGCACGAGTGCGAAATGTGGTTACTCAACAATAACACTTGTGTGGAAAGTGGTTTTCAACACTAGCACGAGTGCGGAAAGTGGTTTTCAACACCAGCACAAGTGCGGAAAGTGGTTTTGCAACACTAAAGCAAGTGCGCAAAGTGGTTTTCAATGCCAGCACAACTGTGGACAATGGTTTTCATTGCTAGCATGAGTCCGAAAAGTGGTTTTGCAATACTAGCAAGAGTGCGAAATGTGGTTATTCAACAATAACACATGTGTGGAAAGTGGTTTTCAACACTGGCACAAGTGATAGAAGTGGTTTTGCAACACTAAAACAAGTGAGACATGTAGTTATTCAACACTAACCCAAGTGCAAAAAGTGGTTTTTCATCCCCGGCACAAGTGCGAAAAGTGGTTTTGCAACACTAACACAAGTGAGACAAGTGGTTATTCAACACTAACACAAGTACGAAAAGTGGTTTTGCAACACTAACACAAGTGAAATAAGTGGTTATTCCAAACTAAAACAAGTGCAAAGGGTGGTTTTCAACGCCAGCACAATTGCAAAAAGTGGTTTTCAACACTAACACAAGTGAAATAAGTGGTTATTCCACACTAATACAAGTGCAAAAGTGGTTTCCTGCACAAACACAAGTACGAAAAGTGGTTTTTCAACACGAACACAAGTGCGAAAAGTGGTTTTTCAACACTAACACAAGTGCGAAAAGTGTTTCCTCAACACTAACACAAGTGCGAAAAGTGGTTTTTCCACACTAATACAAGTGCAAAAGTGGTATCCTGCACCAACACAAGTGCGAAAAGTGGTTTTTCAACACTAACACAAGTGCGAAAAGTGGTTTTTCAACACTAACACAAGTGCGAAAAGTGGTTTTTCAACACTAACACAAGTGCGAAAAGTGGTTTTTCAACACTAGCACAAGTGCAAAAAGTGGTTTTTCAACACTAACACAAGTGCGAAAAGTGGTTTTTCAACACGAACACAAGTACAAAAAGTGGTTTTCCACACTAATACAAGTGCAAAAGTGGTTTCCTGCACCAACACAAGTGCAAAAAGTGTTTTTTCAACACTATCACAAGTGCAAAAAGTGTTTTTTCCACACTAATACAAGTGCAAAAGTGGTTTCCTGCACCAACAGAAGTGCGAAAAGTGGTTTTTCAACACTAACACCTGTGCGAAAAGTGGTTTTTCAACACTAACACAACTGCGAAAAGTGGGTTTCCACACTAATACAAGTGCAAAAGTGGTTTCCTGCACCAACACAAGTGCGAAAAGTGGTTTTTCAACACTAACACAAGTGCAAAAAGTGTTTTTTCAACACTATCACAAGTGCAAAAAGTGTTTTTCCCACACTAATACAAGTGCAAAAGTGGTTTCCTGCACCAACATAAGTGCGAAAAGTGGTTTTTCAACACTAACACAAATGCGAAAAGTGGTTTTTCAACACTAACACAAGTGCGAAAAGTGGTTTTTCCACACTAATACAAGTGCAAAAGTGGTTTCCTGCACCAACAGAAGTGCGAAAAGTGGTTTTTCAACACTAACCCAAGTGCGAAAAGTGGTTTTTCAACACTAACACAACTGCGAAAAGTAGGTTTCCACACTAATACAAGTGCAAAAGTGGTTTCCTGCACCAACACAAGTGCGAAAAGTGGTTTTTCAACACTAACACAAGTGCAAAAAGTGTTTTTTCAACACTATCACAAGTGCAAAAAGTGTTTTTCCCACACTAATACAAGTGCAAAAGTGGTTTCCTGCACCAAAACAAGTGCGAAAAGTGGTTTTTCAACACTAACACAAATGCGAAAAGTGGTTTTTCAACACTAACACAAGTGCGAAAAGTGGTTTTTCCACACTAATACAAGTGCAAAAGTGGTTTCCTGCACCAACACAAGTGCGAGAAGTGGTTTTTCAACACTAACACAAGTGCAAAAAGTGTTTTTTCAACACTATCACAAGTGCAAAAAGTGTTTTTTCCACACTAATACAAGTGCAAAAGTGGTTTCCTGCACCAACACAAGTGCGAAAAGTGGTTTTTCAACACTAACACAAGTGCGAAAAGTGGTTTTTCAACACTAACACAAGTGCGAAAAGTGTTTTTTCAACACTAACACAAGTGCGAAAAGTGGTTTTTCCACACTAATACAAGTGCAAAAGTGGTTTCCTGGACCAACACAAGTGCGAAAAGTGGTTTTTCAACACTAACACAAGTGCAAAAAGTATTTTTTCAACACTATCACAAGTGCAAAAAGTGTTTTTTCCACACTAATACAAGTGCAAAAGTGCTTTCCTGCACCAACACAAGTGCGAAAAGGGAGTTTTCAACACTAACACAAGTGCGAAAAGTGGTTTTTCAACACTAACACAAGTGCAAAAAGTGGTTTTTCAACACTAACACAAGTGCGAAAAGTGGTTTTTCAACACTAACACAAGTGCGAAAAGTGGTTTTTCAACACTAACACAAGTGCGAAAAGTGGTTTTTCAACACTAACACAAGTGCGAAAAGTGGTTTTTCAACACTAACACAAGTGCGAAAAGTGGGTTTTCAACACTAACACAAGTGCGAAAAGTGGTTTTTCCACACTATTACAAGTGCAAAAGTGGTTTCCTGCACCAACACAAGTGCGAAAAGTGGTTTTTCAACACTAACACAAGTGCGAAAAGTGGTTTTTCAACACTAACACAAGTGTGAAAAGTTGTTTTTCCACACTAATACAAGTGCAAAAGTGGTTTCCTGCACCAACACAATTGCGAAAAGTGGTTTTTCAACACTAACACAAGTGCAAAAAGTGTTTTTTCAACACTATCACAAGTGCAACTAGAACGGGCACTCGGTAGAGCGCATACCTTCGCCGCAGCTACTGTTCTGTACTTGGCATGGGAGTGTAGGGAACAGAACAACAAAAATACGATTTTGACCTTTTCGTGACCTTGACCTTGACCTTTGACCCGATTGCTCCCAAAATCTAAACAAATGTGTCCCGTATAATAACCAATCATCCCACCAAATTTCATGCAATTCGGTTGAATGCTTTTTGAGTTATGCGAATAACATACACACACACACACAGACATACAAATAAATACACAGCGATCAAAACATAACCTTCCGCTTTTGCGAAGGTAAAAAGTGTTTTTTCCACACTAATACAAGTGCAAAAGTGGTTTCCTGCACAAACACAAGTGCGAAAAGTGGTTTTTCAACACGAACACAAGTGCGAAAAGTGGTTTTTCAACACTAACGCAAGTGCGAAAAGTGTTTCCTCAACACTAACACAAGTGCGAAAAGTGGTTTTTCCACACTAATACAAGTGCAAAAGTGGTATCCTGCACCAACACAAGTGCGAAAAGTGGTTTTTCAACACTAACACAAGTGCAAAAAGTGTTTTTTCAACACTATCACAAGTGCAAAAAGTGTTTTTTCCACACTAATACAAGTGCAAAAGTGGTTTCCTGCACCAACACAAGTGCGAAAAGTGGTTTTTCAACACTAACACCAGTGCGAAAAGTGGTTTTTCAACACTAACACAAGTGCAAAAAGTGGTTTTTCAACACTAACACAAGTGCGAAAAGTGGTTTTTCAACACTAGCACAAGTGCAAAAAGTGGTTTTTCAACACTAACTCAAGTGCGAAAAGTGGTTTTTCAACACGAACACAAGTACAAAAAGTGGTTTTCCACACTAATACAAGTGCAAAAGTGGTTTCCTGCACCAACACAAGTGCAAAAAGTGTTTTTTCAACACTATCACAAGTGCAAAAAGTGTTTTTTCCACACTAATACAAGTGCAAAAGTGGTTTCCTGCACCAACACAAGTGCGAGAAGTGGTTTTTCAACACTAACACAATGCAAAAAGTGTTTTTTCAACACTATCACAAGTGCAAAAAGTGTTTTTTCCACACTAATACAAGTGCAAAAGTGGTTTCCTGCACCAACACAAGTGCGAAAAGTGGTTTTTCAACACTAACACAAGTGCGAAAAGTGGTTTTTCAACACTAACACAAGTGCGAAAAGTGTTTTTTCAACACTAACACAAGTGCGAAAAGTGGTTTTTCCACACTAATACAAGTGCAAAAGTGGTTTCCTGCACAAACACAAGTGCGAAAAGTGGTTTTTCAACACTAACACAAGTGCGAAAAGTGGTTTTTCAACACTAACACAAGTGCGAAAAGTGGTTTTTCAACACTAACACAAGTGCGAAAAGTGGTTTTTCAACACTATCACAAGTGCAAAAAGTGTTTTTTCCACACTAATACAAGTGCAAAAGTGGTTTCCTGCACCAACACCAGTGCGAAAAGTGGGTTTTCAACACTAACACAGTTGCGAAAAGTGGTTTTTCCACACTAATACAAGTGCAAAAGTGGTTTCCTGCACAAACACAAGTGCGAAAAGTGGTTTTTCAACACTAACACAAGTGCGAAAAGTGGTTTTTCAACACTAACACAAGTGCGAAATGTGGTTTTTCAACACTAACACAAGTGCGAAAAGTGGTTTTTCAACACTATCACAAGTGCAAAAAGTGTTTTTTCCACACTAATGCAAGTGCAAAAGTGGTTTCCTGCACCAACACCAGTGCGAAAAGTGGGTTTTCAACACTAATACAAGTGCAAAAGTGGTTTCCTGCACCAACACAATTGCGAAAAGTGGTTTTCCAACACTAACACAAGTGCAAATCGTGGTTTTCAACCCTGGCACGAGTGCAGCATGTGGTTATTCAACAATAACACAATTGCGAAAAGTGGTTTTCAACACCAGCATGAGTGCATAAAGTGATTTTGCAACACCAGCACGAGTGCAGCATGTGGTTATTCAACAATAACACAAGTGCGAAAAGTGGTTTTCAACACGAGCACGAGTTTGTAAAGTGGTTCTCCCACACTGGCACAAGTGAGAGAAGTGGTTTTGCAACACTAACACAAGTGCGGAAAGTGGATTTCAACACTAACACAAGTGCGAAAAGTGGTTTTCCAACACTAACACAAGTGCAAATCGTGGTTTTTCAACCCTGGCACAAGTGCGAAAGTTGGTTTTCAACACTAAGAGGAGTGCGAAAAGTGGTTCTGCAACACTACCTCAAGTGCGGAAAAGTGGTTTTCAATGCCAGCACAAGTGCGGACAATGGTTTTCAATGCTAGCACGAGTCCGAAATGTGGTTATTCAACAATAACATGTGTGGAAAGTGGTTTTCAACACTAGCACGAGTGTGTAATGTGGTTTTTCAACCCTGGCACAAGTTAGACATGTGGTTATTCAACACTAACACAAGTGGAAAAATGGTTATTCAACACTAACACAAGTGCAAAAAGTGTTTTTTCAACACTATAACAAGTGCAAAAAGTGTTTTTTCCACACTAATACAAGTGCAAAAGTGGTTTCCTGCACCAAGACAAGTGCGAAAAGTGGTTTTTCAACACTAACACAAGTGCGAAAAGTGGTTTTTCAACACTAACACAAGTGCGAAAAGTGGTTTTTCAACACTAACACAAGTGCGAAAAGTGGTTTTTCAACACTAGCACAAGTGCAAAAAGTGGTTTTTCAACACTAACACAAGTGCGAAAAGTGGTTTTTCAACACGAACACAAGTACAAAAAGTGGTTTTCCACACTAATACAAGTGCAAAAGTGGTTTCCTGCACCAACACAAGTGCAAAAAGTGTTTTTTCAACACTATCACAAGTGCAAAAAGTGTTTTTTCCACACTAATACAAGTGCAAAAGTGGTTTCCTGCACCAACAGAAGTGCGAAAAGTGGTTTTTCAACACTAACACAAGTGCGAAAAGTGGTTTTTCAACACTAACACAACTGCGAAAAGTGGGTTTCCACACTAATACAAGTGCAAAAGTGGTTTCCTGCACCAACACAAGTGCGAAAAGTGGTTTTTCAACACTAACACAAGTGCAAAAAGTGTTTTTTCAACACTATCACAAGTGCAAAAAGTGTTTTTCCCACACTAATACAAGTGCAAAAGTGGTTTCCTGCACCAACATAAGTGCGAAAAGTGGTTTTTCAACACTAACACAAATGCGAAAAGTGGTTTTTCAACACTAACACAAGTGCGAAAAGTGGTTTTTCCACACTAATACAAGTGCAAAAGTGGTTTCCTGCACCAACACAAGTGCGAGAAGTGGTTTTTCAACACTAACACAAGTGCAAAAAGTGTTTTTTCAACACTATCACAAGTGCAAAAAGTGTTTTTTCCACACTAGTACAAGTGCAAAAGTGGTTTCCTGCACCAACACAAGTGCGAAAAGTGGTTTTTCAACACTAACACAAGTGCGAAAAGTGGTTTTTCAACACTAACACAAGTGAAATAAGTGGTTATTCCAAACTAAAACAAGTGCAAAGGGTGGTTTTCAACACTAACACAAGTGCGAAAAGGGTTTTTCAAGACAAAGAGGAGTGCGAAAAGTGGTTCTGCAACACTTGCTCAAGTGCCAAAAGTGGTTTTAATGCCAGCACAAGTGCGGAAAATGGTTTTCAACACCAGCATGAGTGCGGAAAGTGGTTTTGCAACACTAAAGCAAGTGCGAACAGTGTTTTTCAATGCCAACACAAGTGCGGACAATGGTTTTCAATTCTCGCACGTGTCAGAAAAGTGGATTTGCAACACTAACGCAAGTGCGGAAAGTGGTTTTCAACACCAGCACGAGTGCGGAAAGTGGTTGTGCAACACTAAAGCAAGAGCAAAAAGTGGTTTTCAATGCCAGCACAAGTGCGGACAATGGTTTTCAATGCTAGAATGAGTCCGAAAGGTGGTTTTGCAATACTAACTCAAGTGCGAAAAGTGGTTTTCAACACCAGCACGAGTACAGATGTAATTTTGCAACACTAACACAAGTGCGGAAAGTGGTTTTCAACATTCACACAAGTGCGAAAAGTGGTTATTCAACACTAACACAAGTGCGAAAAGTGGTTATTCAACACTAACACAAGTGCGGAAAGTGGTTTTCAATGCCAGCAAGAGTCTGAAAAGTGGTTTTGCAAAACTAACTCAAGTGCGAAAAGTGGTTTTCAACACTAACACAAGTGTGAAAAGGGTTTTTCATCACGAAGAGGATGGCGAAAAGGGGTTCTGCAACACTAGCTCAAGGGCCGAAAGTGGTTTGCAATGCCAGCACAAGTGCGGAAAGTGGTTTTCAACACCAGCACAAGTGAGACAGTGGTTTTGCAACACTAACACAAGTGCGGAAAGTGGTTTTCAATGCCAGCACAAGTGCGGACAATGGTTTTCAATGCCAGCAAGAGTCTGAAAAGTGGTTTTGCAAAACTAACTCAAGTTCGAAAAGTGGTTTTCAATGCCAACACAAGTGCGGACAATGGTTTTCAATGCTGGGACGAGTCCGAAAAGTGGTTTTGCAATGCTAACCAAGGTGCGAAAAGTGGTTTTCAACACCAGCACGAGTGCAGAAAGTGGTTTTGCAACGCCAGCACGAGTGCGAAATGTGGTTACTCAACAATAACACTTGTGTGGAAAGTGGTTTTCAACACTAGCACGAGTGCGGAAAGTGGTTTTCAACACCAGCACAAGTGCGGAAAGTGGTTTTGCAACACTAAAGCAAGTGCGCAAAGTGGTTTTCAATGCCAGCACAACTGTGGACAATGGTTTTCATTGCTAGCATGAGTCCGAAAAGTGGTTTTGCAATACTAGCAAGAGTGCGAAATGTGGTTATTCAACAATAACACATGTGTGGAAAGTGGTTTTCAACACTGGCACAAGTGATAGAAGTGGTTTTGCAACACTAAAACAAGTGAGACATGTAGTTATTCAACACTAACCCAAGTGCAAAAAGTGGTTTTTCATCCCCGGCACAAGTGCGAAAAGTGGTTTTGCAACACTAACACAAGTGAGACAAGTGGTTATTCAACACTAACACAAGTGCGAAAAGTGGTTTTGCAACACTAACACAAGTGAAATAAGTGGTTATTCCAAACTAAAACAAGTGCAAAGGGTGGTTTTCAACGCCAGCACAATTGCAAAAAGTGGTTTTCAACACTAACACAAGTGAAATAAGTGGTTATTCCACACTAATACAAGTGCAAAAGTGGTTTCCTGCACAAACACAAGTGCGAAAAGTGGTTTTTCAACACGAACACAAGTGCGAAAAGTGGTTTTTCAACACTAACACAAGTGCGAAAAGTGTTTCCTCAACACTAACACAAGTGCGAAAAGTGGTTTTTCCACACTAATACAAGTGCAAAAGTGGTATCCTGCACCAACACAAGTGCGAAAAGTGGTTTTTCAACACTAACACAAGTGCGAAAAGTGGTTTTCACACTAATACAAGTGCAAAAGTGGTTTCCTGCACCAACACAAGTGCGAAAAGTGGTTTTTCAACACTAACACCAGTGCGAAAAGTGGTTTTTCAACACTAACACAAGTGCAAAAAGTGGTTTTTCAACACTAACACAAGTGCGAAAAGTGGTTTTTCAACACTAGCACAAGTGCAAAAAGTGGTTTTTCAACACTAACTCAAGTGCGAAAAGTGGTTTTTCAACACGAACACAAGTACAAAAAGTGGTTTTCCACACTAATACAAGTGCAAAAGTGGTTTCCTGCACCAACACAAGTGCAAAAAGTGTTTTTTCAACACTATCACAAGTGCAAAAAGTGTTTTTTCCACACTAATACAAGTGCAAAAGTGGTTTCCTGCACCAACACAAGTGCGAGAGGTGGTTTTTCAACACTAACACAATGCAAAAAGTGTTTTTTCAACACTATCACAAGTGCAAAAAGTGTTTTTTCCACACTAATACAAGTGCAAAAGTGGTTTCCTGCACCAACACAAGTGCGAAAAGTGGTTTTTCAACACTAACACAAGTGCGAAAAGTGGTTTTTCAACACTAACACAAGTGCGAAAAGTGTTTTTTCAACACTAACACAAGTGCGAAAAGTGGTTTTTCCACACTAATACAAGTGCAAAAGTGGTTTCCTGCACAAACACAAGTGCGAAAAGTGGTTTTTCAACACTAACACAAGTGCGAAAAGTGGTTTTTCAACACTAACACAAGTGCGAAAAGTGGTTTTTCAACACTAACACAAGTGCGAAAAGTGGTTTTTCAACACTATCACAAGTGCAAAAAGTGTTTTTTCCACACTAATACAAGTGCAAAAGTGGTTTCCTGCACCAACACCAGTGCGAAAAGTGGGTTTTCAACACTAACACAGTTGCGAAAAGTGGTTTTTCCACACTAATACAAGTGCAAAAGTGGTTTCCTGCACAAACACAAGTGCGAAAAGTGGTTTTTCAACACTAACACAAGTGCGAAAAGTGGTTTTTCAACACTAACACAAGTGCGAAATGTGGTTTTTCAACACTAACACAAGTGCGAAAAGTGGTTTTTCAACACTATCACAAGTGCAAAAAGTGTTTTTTCCACACTAATGCAAGTGCAAAAGTGGTTTCCTGCACCAACACCAGTGCGAAAAGTGGGTTTTCAACACTAATACAAGTGCAAAAGTGGTTTCCTGCACCAACACAATTGCGAAAAGTGGTTTTCCAACACTAACACAAGTGCAAATCGTGGTTTTCAACCCTGGCACGAGTGCAGCATGTGGTTATTCAACAATAACACAATTGCGAAAAGTGGTTTTCAACACCAGCATGAGTGCATAAAGTGATTTTGCAACACCAGCACGAGTGCAGCATGTGGTTATTCAACAATAACACAAGTGCGAAAAGTGGTTTTCAACACGAGCACGAGTTTGTAAAGTGGTTCTCCCACACTGGCACAAGTGAGAGAAGTGGTTTTGCAACACTAACACAAGTGCGGAAAGTGGATTTCAACACTAACACAAGTGCGAAAAGTGGTTTTCCAACACTAACACAAGTGCAAATCGTGGTTTTTCAACCCTGGCACAAGTGCGAAAGTTGGTTTTCAACACTAAGAGGAGTGCGAAAAGTGGTTCTGCAACACTACCTCAAGTGCGGAAAAGTGGTTTTCAATGCCAGCACAAGTGCGGACAATGGTTTTCAATGCTAGCACGAGTCCGAAATGTGGTTATTCAACAATAACATGTGTGGAAAGTGGTTTTCAACACTAGCACGAGTGTGTAATGTGGTTTTTCAACCCTGGCACAAGTTAGACATGTGGTTATTCAACACTAACACAAGTGGAAAAATGGTTATTCAACACTAACACAAGTGCAAAAAGTGTTTTTTCAACACTATAACAAGTGCAAAAAGTGTTTTTTCCACACTAATACAAGTGCAAAAGTGGTTTCCTGCACCAAGACAAGTGCGAAAAGTGGTTTTTCAACACTAACACAAGTGCGAAAAGTGGTTTTTCAACACTAACACAAGTGCGAAAAGTGGTTTTTCAACACTAACACAAGTGCGAAAAGTGGTTTTTCAACACTAGCACAAGTGCAAAAAGTGGTTTTTCAACACTAACACAAGTGCGAAAAGTGGTTTTTCAACACGAACACAAGTACAAAAAGTGGTTTTCCACACTAATACAAGTGCAAAAGTGGTTTCCTGCACCAACACAAGTGCAAAAAGTGTTTTTTCAACACTATCACAAGTGCAAAAAGTGTTTTTTCCACACTAATACAAGTGCAAAAGTGGTTTCCTGCACCAACAGAAGTGCGAAAAGTGGTTTTTCAACACTAACACAAGTGCGAAAAGTGGTTTTTCAACACTAACACAACTGCGAAAAGTGGGTTTCCACACTAATACAAGTGCAAAAGTGGTTTCCTGCACCAACACAAGTGCGAAAAGTGGTTTTTCAACACTAACACAAGTGCAAAAAGTGTTTTTTCAACACTATCACAAGTGCAAAAAGTGTTTTTCCCACACTAATACAAGTGCAAAAGTGGTTTCCTGCACCAACATAAGTGCGAAAAGTGGTTTTTCAACACTAACACAAATGCGAAAAGTGGTTTTTCAACACTAACACAAGTGCGAAAAGTGGTTTTTCCACACTAATACAAGTGCAAAAGTGGTTTCCTGCACCAACACAAGTGCGAGAAGTGGTTTTTCAACACTAACACAAGTGCAAAAAGTGTTTTTTCAACACTATCACAAGTGCAAAAAGTGTTTTTTCCACACTAGTACAAGTGCAAAAGTGGTTTCCTGCACCAACACAAGTGCGAAAAGTGGTTTTTCAACACTAACACAAGTGCGAAAAGTGGTTTTTCAACACTAACACAAGTGAAATAAGTGGTTATTCCAAACTAAAACAAGTGCAAAGGGTGGTTTTCAACACTAACACAAGTGCGAAAAGGGTTTTTCAAGACAAAGAGGAGTGCGAAAAGTGGTTCTGCAACACTTGCTCAAGTGCCAAAAGTGGTTTTAATGCCAGCACAAGTGCGGAAAATGGTTTTCAACACCAGCATGAGTGCGGAAAGTGGTTTTGCAACACTAAAGCAAGTGCGAACAGTGTTTTTCAATGCCAACACAAGTGCGGACAATGGTTTTCAATTCTCGCACGTGTCAGAAAAGTGGATTTGCAACACTAACGCAAGTGCGGAAAGTGGTTTTCAACACCAGCACGAGTGCGGAAAGTGGTTGTGCAACACTAAAGCAAGAGCAAAAAGTGGTTTTCAATGCCAGCACAAGTGCGGACAATGGTTTTCAATGCTAGAATGAGTCCGAAAGGTGGTTTTGCAATACTAACTCAAGTGCGAAAAGTGGTTTTCAACACCAGCACGAGTACAGATGTAATTTTGCAACACTAACACAAGTGCGGAAAGTGGTTTTCAACATTCACACAAGTGCGAAAAGTGGTTATTCAACACTAACACAAGTGCGAAAAGTGGTTATTCAACACTAACACAAGTGCGGAAAGTGGTTTTCAATGCCAGCAAGAGTCTGAAAAGTGGTTTTGCAAAACTAACTCAAGTGCGAAAAGTGGTTTTCAACACTAACACAAGTGTGAAAAGGGTTTTTCATCACGAAGAGGATGGCGAAAAGGGGTTCTGCAACACTAGCTCAAGGGCCGAAAGTGGTTTGCAATGCCAGCACAAGTGCGGAAAGTGGTTTTCAACACCAGCACAAGTGAGACAGTGGTTTTGCAACACTAACACAAGTGCGGAAAGTGGTTTTCAATGCCAGCACAAGTGCGGACAATGGTTTTCAATGCCAGCAAGAGTCTGAAAAGTGGTTTTGCAAAACTAACTCAAGTTCGAAAAGTGGTTTTCAATGCCAACACAAGTGCGGACAATGGTTTTCAATGCTGGGACGAGTCCGAAAAGTGGTTTTGCAATGCTAACCAAGGTGCGAAAAGTGGTTTTCAACACCAGCACGAGTGCAGAAAGTGGTTTTGCAACGCCAGCACGAGTGCGAAATGTGGTTACTCAACAATAACACTTGTGTGGAAAGTGGTTTTCAACACTAGCACGAGTGCGGAAAGTGGTTTTCAACACCAGCACAAGTGCGGAAAGTGGTTTTGCAACACTAAAGCAAGTGCGCAAAGTGGTTTTCAATGCCAGCACAACTGTGGACAATGGTTTTCATTGCTAGCATGAGTCCGAAAAGTGGTTTTGCAATACTAGCAAGAGTGCGAAATGTGGTTATTCAACAATAACACATGTGTGGAAAGTGGTTTTCAACACTGGCACAAGTGATAGAAGTGGTTTTGCAACACTAAAACAAGTGAGACATGTAGTTATTCAACACTAACCCAAGTGCAAAAAGTGGTTTTTCATCCCCGGCACAAGTGCGAAAAGTGGTTTTGCAACACTAACACAAGTGAGACAAGTGGTTATTCAACACTAACACAAGTGCGAAAAGTGGTTTTGCAACACTAACACAAGTGAAATAAGTGGTTATTCCAAACTAAAACAAGTGCAAAGGGTGGTTTTCAACGCCAGCACAATTGCAAAAAGTGGTTTTCAACACTAACACAAGTGAAATAAGTGGTTATTCCACACTAATACAAGTGCAAAAGTGGTTTCCTGCACAAACACAAGTGCGAAAAGTGGTTTTTCAACACGAACACAAGTGCGAAAAGTGGTTTTTCAACACTAACACAAGTGCGAAAAGTGTTTCCTCAACACTAACACAAGTGCGAAAAGTGGTTTTTCCACACTAATACAAGTGCAAAAGTGGTATCCTGCACCAACACAAGTGCGAAAAGTGGTTTTTCAACACTAACACAAGTGCGAAAAGTGGTTTTTCAACACTAACACAAGTGCGAAAAGTGGTTTTTCAACACTAACACAAGTGCGAAAAGTGGTTTTTCAACACTAGCACAAGTGCAAAAAGTGGTTTTTCAACACTAACACAAGTGCGAAAAGTGGTTTTTCAACACGAACACAAGTACAAAAAGTGGTTTTCCACACTAATACAAGTGCAAAAGTGGTTTCCTGCACCAACACAAGTGCAGAAAGTGTTTTTTCAACACTATCACAAGTGCAAAAAGTGTTTTTTCCACACTAATACAAGTGCAAAAGTGGTTTCCTGCACCAACAGAAGTGCGAAAAGTGGTTTTTCAACACTAACACCTGTGCGAAAAGTGGTTTTTCAACACTAACACAACTGCGAAAAGTGGGTTTCCACACTAATACAAGTGCAAAAGTGGTTTCCTGCACCAACACAAGTGCGAAAAGTGGTTTTTCAACACTAACACAAGTGCAAAAAGTGTTTTTTCAACACTATCACAAGTGCAAAAAGTGTTTTTCCCACACTAATACAAGTGCAAAAGTGGTTTCCTGCACCAACATAAGTGCGAAAAGTGGTTTTTCAACACTAACACAAATGCGAAAAGTGGTTTTTCAACACTAACACAAGTGCGAAAAGTGGTTTTTCCACACTAATACAAGTGCAAAAGTGGTTTCCTGCACCAACAGAAGTGCGAAAAGTGGTTTTTCAACACTAACCCAAGTGCGAAAAGTGGTTTTTCAACACTAACACAACTGCGAAAAGTAGGTTTCCACACTAATACAAGTGCAAAAGTGGTTTCCTGCACCAACACAAGTGCGAAAAGTGGTTTTTCAACACTAACACAAGTGCAAAAAGTGTTTTTTCAACACTATCACAAGTGCAAAAAGTGTTTTTCCCACACTAATACAAGTGCAAAAGTGGTTTCCTGCACCAAAACAAGTGCGAAAAGTGGTTTTTCAACACTAACACAAATGCGAAAAGTGGTTTTTCAACACTAACACAAGTGCGAAAAGTGGTTTTTCCACACTAATACAAGTGCAAAAGTGGTTTCCTGCACCAACACAAGTGCGAGAAGTGGTTTTTCAACACTAACACAAGTGCAAAAAGTGTTTTTTCAACACTATCACAAGTGCAAAAAGTGTTTTTTCCACACTAATACAAGTGCAAAAGTGGTTTCCTGCACCAACACAAGTGCGAAAAGTGGTTTTTCAACACTAACACAAGTGCGAAAAGTGGTTTTTCAACACTAACACAAGTGCGAAAAGTGTTTTTTCAACACTAACACAAGTGCGAAAAGTGGTTTTCCACACTAATACAAGTGCAAAAGTGGTTTCCTGGACCAACACAAGTGCGAAAAGTGGTTTTTCAACACTAACACAAGTGCAAAAAGTATTTTTTCAACACTATCACAAGTGCAAAAAGTGTTTTTTCCACACTAATACAAGTGCAAAAGTGCTTTCCTGCACCAACACAAGTGCGAAAAGGGAGTTTTCAACACTAACACAAGTGCGAAAAGTGGTTTTTCAACACTATCACAAGTGCAAAAAGTGTTTTTTCCACACTAATACAAGTGCAAAAGTGGTTTCCTGCACCAACAGAAGTGCGAAAAGTGGTTTTTCAACACTAACACAAGTGCGAAAAGTGGTTTTTCAACACTAACACAACTGCGAAAAGTGGGTTTCCACACTAATACAAGTGCAAAAGTGGTTTCCTGCACCAACACAAGTGCGAAAAGTGGTTTTTCAACACTAACACAAGTGCAAAAAGTGTTTTTTCAACACTATCACAAGTGCAAAAAGTGTTTTTCCCACACTAATACAAGTGCAAAAGTGGTTTCCTGCACCAACATAAGTGCGAAAAGTGGTTTTTCAACACTAACACAAATGCGAAAAGTGGTTTTTCAACACTAACACAAGTGCGAAAAGTGGTTTTTCCACACTAATACAAGTGCAAAAGTGGTTTCCTGCACCAACACAAGTGCGAGAAGTGGTTTTTCAACACTAACACAAGTGCAAAAAGTGTTTTTTCAACACTATCACAAGTGCAAAAAGTGTTTTTTCCACACTAGTACAAGTGCAAAAGTGGTTTCCTGCACCAACACAAGTGCGAAAAGTGGTTTTTCAACACTAACACAAGTGCGAAAAGTGGTTTTTCAACACTAACACAAGTGAAATAAGTGGTTATTCCAAACTAAAACAAGTGCAAAGGGTGGTTTTCAACACTAACACAAGTGCGAAAAGGGTTTTTCAAGACAAAGAGGAGTGCGAAAAGTGGTTCTGCAACACTTGCTCAAGTGCCAAAAGTGGTTTTAATGCCAGCACAAGTGCGGAAAATGGTTTTCAACACCAGCATGAGTGCGGAAAGTGGTTTTGCAACACTAAAGCAAGTGCGAACAGTGTTTTTCAATGCCAACACAAGTGCGGACAATGGTTTTCAATTCTCGCACGTGTCAGAAAAGTGGATTTGCAACACTAACGCAAGTGCGGAAAGTGGTTTTCAACACCAGCACGAGTGCGGAAAGTGGTTGTGCAACACTAAAGCAAGAGCAAAAAGTGGTTTTCAATGCCAGCACAAGTGCGGACAATGGTTTTCAATGCTAGAATGAGTCCGAAAGGTGGTTTTGCAATACTAACTCAAGTGCGAAAAGTGGTTTTCAACACCAGCACGAGTACAGATGTAATTTTGCAACACTAACACAAGTGCGGAAAGTGGTTTTCAACATTCACACAAGTGCGAAAAGTGGTTATTCAACACTAACACAAGTGCGAAAAGTGGTTATTCAACACTAACACAAGTGCGGAAAGTGGTTTTCAATGCCAGCAAGAGTCTGAAAAGTGGTTTTGCAAAACTAACTCAAGTGCGAAAAGTGGTTTTCAACACTAACACAAGTGTGAAAAGGGTTTTTCATCACGAAGAGGATGGCGAAAAGGGGTTCTGCAACACTAGCTCAAGGGCCGAAAGTGGTTTGCAATGCCAGCACAAGTGCGGAAAGTGGTTTTCAACACCAGCACAAGTGAGACAGTGGTTTTGCAACACTAACACAAGTGCGGAAAGTGGTTTTCAATGCCAGCACTAGTGCGGACAATGGTTTTCAATGCCAGCAAGAGTCTGAAAAGTGGTTTTGCAAAACTAACTCAAGTTCGAAAAGTGGTTTTCAATGCCAACACAAGTGCGGACAATGGTTTTCAATGCTGGGACGAGTCCGAAAAGTGGTTTTGCAATGCTAACCAAGGTGCGAAAAGTGGTTTTCAACACCAGCACGAGTGCAGAAAGTGGTTTTGCAACGCCAGCACGAGTGCGAAATGTGGTTACTCAACAATAACACTTGTGTGGAAAGTGGTTTTCAACACTAGCACGAGTGCGGAAAGTGGTTTTCAACACCAGCACAAGTGCGGAAAGTGGTTTTGCAACACTAAAGCAAGTGCGCAAAGTGGTTTTCAATGCCAGCACAACTGTGGACAATGGTTTTCATTGCTAGCATGAGTCCGAAAAGTGGTTTTGCAATACTAGCAAGAGTGCGAAATGTGGTTATTCAACAATAACACATGTGTGGAAAGTGGTTTTCAACACTGGCACAAGTGATAGAAGTGGTTTTGCAACACTAAAACAAGTGAGACATGTAGTTATTCAACACTAACCCAAGTGCAAAAAGTGGTTTTTCATCCCCGGCACAAGTGCGAAAAGTGGTTTTGCAACACTAACACAAGTGAGACAAGTGGTTATTCAACACTAACACAAGTGCGAAAAGTGGTTTTGCAACACTAACACAAGTGAAATAAGTGGTTATTCCAAACTAAAACAAGTGCAAAGGGTGGTTTTCAACGCCAGCACAATTGCAAAAAGTGGTTTTCAACACTAACACAAGTGAAATAAGTGGTTATTCCACACTAATACAAGTGCAAAAGTGGTTTCCTGCACAAACACAAGTGCGAAAAGTGGTTTTTCAACACGAACACAAGTGCGAAAAGTGGTTTTTCAACACTAACACAAGTGCGAAAAGTGTTTCCTCAACACTAACACAAGTGCGAAAAGTGGTTTTTCCACACTAATACAAGTGCAAAAGTGGTATCCTGCACCAACACAAGTGCGAAAAGTGGTTTTTCAACACTAACACAAGTGCGAAAAGTGGTTTTTCAACACTAACACAAGTGCGAAAAGTGGTTTTTCAACACTAACACAAGTGCGAAAAGTGGTTTTTCAACACTAGCACAAGTGCAAAAAGTGGTTTTTCAACACTAACACAAGTGCGAAAAGTGGTTTTTCAACACGAACACAAGTACAAAAAGTGGTTTTCCACACTAATACAAGTGCAAAAGTGGTTTCCTGCACCAACACAAGTGCAAAAAGTGTTTTTTCAACACTATCACAAGTGCAAAAAGTGTTTTTTCCACACTAATACAAGTGCAAAAGTGGTTTCCTGCACCAACAGAAGTGCGAAAAGTGGTTTTTCAACACTAACACCTGTGCGAAAAGTGGTTTTTCAACACTAACACAACTGCGAAAAGTGGGTTTCCACACTAATACAAGTGCAAAAGTGGTTTCCTGCACCAACACAAGTGCGAAAAGTGGTTTTTCAACACTAACACAAGTGCAAAAAGTGTTTTTTCAACACTATCACAAGTGCAAAAAGTGTTTTTCCCACACTAATACAAGTGCAAAAGTGGTTTCCTGCACCAACATAAGTGCGAAAAGTGGTTTTTCAACACTAACACAAATGCGAAAAGTGGTTTTTCAACACTAACACAAGTGCGAAAAGTGGTTTTTCCACACTAATACAAGTGCAAAAGTGGTTTCCTGCACCAACAGAAGTGCGAAAAGTGGTTTTTCAACACTAACGCAAGTGCGAAAAGTGGTTTTTCAACACTAACACAACTGCGAAAAGTAGGTTTCCACACTAATACAAGTGCAAAAGTGGTTTCCTGCACCAACACAAGTGCGAAAAGTGGTTTTTCAACACTAACACAAGTGCAAAAAGTGTTTTTTCAACACTATCACAAGTGCAAAAAGTGTTTTTCCCACACTAATACAAGTGCAAAAGTGGTTTCCTGCACCAAAACAAGTGCGAAAAGTGGTTTTTCAACACTAACACAAATGCGAAAAGTGGTTTTTCAACACTAACACAAGTGCGAAAAGTGGTTTTTCCACACTAATACAAGTGCAAAAGTGGTTTCCTGCACCAACACAAGTGCGAGAAGTGGTTTTTCAGCACTAACACAAGTGCAAAAAGTGTTTTTTCAACACTATCACAAGTGCAAAAAGTGTTTTTTCCACACTAATACAAGTGCAAAAGTGGTTTCCTGCACCAACACAAGTGCGAAAAGTGGTTTTTCAACACTAACACAAGTGCGAAAAGTGGTTTTTCAACACTAACACAAGTGCGAAAAGTGTTTTTTCAACACTAACACAAGTGCGAAAAGTGGTTTTCCACACTAATACAAGTGCAAAAGTGGTTTCCTGGACCAACACAAGTGCGAAAAGTGGTTTTTCAACACTAACACAAGTGCAAAAAGTATTTTTTCAACACTATCACAAGTGCAAAAAGTGTTTTTTCCACACTAATACAAGTGCAAAAGTGCTTTCCTGCACCAACACAAGTGCGAAAAGGGAGTTTTCAACACTAACACAAGTGCGAAAAGTGGTTTTTCAACACTAACACAAGTGCAAAAAGTGGTTTTTCAACACTAACACAAGTGCGAAAAGTGGTTTTTCAACACTAACACAAGTGCGAAAAGTGGTTTTTCAACACTAACACAAGTGCGAAAAGTGGTTTTTCAACACTAACACAAGTGCGAAAAGTGGTTTTTCAACACTAACACAAGTGCGAAAAGTGGGTTTTCAACACTAACACAAGTGCGAAAAGTGGTTTTTCCACACTATTACAAGTGCAAAAGTGGTTTCCTGCACCAACACAAGTGCGAAAAGTGGTTTTTCAACACTAACACAAGTGCGAAAAGTGGTTTTTCAACACTAACACAAGTGTGAAAAGTTGTTTTTCCACACTAATACAAGTGCAAAAGTGGTTTCCTGCACCAACACAATTGCAAAAAGTGGTTTTTCAACACTAACACAAGTGCAAAAAGTGTTTTTTCAACACTATCACAAGTGCAACTAGAACGGGCACTCGGTAGAGCGCATACCTTCGCCGCAGCTACTGTTCTGTACTTGGCATGGGAGTGTAGGGAACAGAACAACAAAAATACGATTTTGACCTTTTCGTGACCTTGACCTTGACCTTTGACCCGATTGCTCCCAAAATCTAAACAAATGTGTCCCGTATAATAACCAATCATCCCACCAAATTTCATGCAATTCGGTTGAATACTTTTTGAGTTATGCGAATAACATACACACACACACACAGACATACAAATAAATACACAGCGATCAAAACATAACCTTCCGCTTTTGCGAAGGTAAAAAGTGTTTTTTCCACACTAATACAAGTGCAAAAGTGGTTTCCTGCACAAACACAAGTGCGAAAAGTGGTTTTTCAACACGAACACAAGTGCGAAAAGTGGTTTTTCAACACTAACACAAGTGCAAAAGTGGTTTTTCAACACTAACACAAGTGCGAAAAGTGGTTTTTCAACACTAGCACAAGTGCAAAAAGTGGTTTTTCAACACTATCACAAGTGCAAAAAGTGTTTTTTCCACACTAATACAAGTGCAAAAGTGGTTTCCTGCACCAACACAAGTGCGAAAAGTGGTTTTTCAACACTAACACAAGTGCAAAAAGTGTTTTTTCAACACTATCACAAGTGCAAAAAGTGTTTTTTCCACACTAATACAAGTGCAAAAGTGGTTTCCTGCACCAACACAAGTGCGAAAAGTGGTTTTTCAACACTAACACAAGTGCGAAAAGTGGTTTTTCAACACTAACACAAGTGCAAAAGTGGTTTTTCAACACTAACACAAGTGCGAAAAGTGGTTTTTCAACACTAGCACAAGTGCAAAAAGTGGTTTTTCAACACTAACACAAGTGCGAAAAGTGGTTTTTCAACACGAACACAAGTACAAAAAGTGGTTTTCCACACTAATACAAGTGCAAAAGTGGTTTCCTGCACCAACACAAGTGCAAAAAGTCTTTTTTCAACACTATCACAAGTGCAAAAAGTGTTTTTTCCACACTAATACAAGTGCAAAAGTGGTTTCCTGCACCAACACAAGTGCGAGTAGTGGTTTTTCAACACTAACACAATGCAAAAAGTGTTTTTTCAACACTATCACAAGTGCAAAAAGTGTTTTTTCCACACTAATACAAGTGCAAAAGTGGTTTCCTGCACCAACACAAGTGCGAAAAGTGGTTTTTCAACACTAACACAAGTGCGAAAAGTGGTTTTTCAACACTAACACAAGTGCGAAAAGTGTTTTTTCAACACTAACACAAGTGCGAAAAGTGGTTTTTCCACACTAATACAAGTGCAAAAGTGGTTTCCTGCACAAACACAAGTGCGAAAAGTGGTTTTTCAACACTAACACAAGTGCGAAAAGTGGTTTTTCAACACTAACACAAGTGCGAAAAGTGGTTTTTCAACACTAACACAAGTGCGAAAAGTGGTTTTTCAACACTATCACAAGTGCAAAAAGTGTTTTTTCCACACTAATACAAGTGCAAAAGTGGTTTCCTGCACCAACACCAGTGCGAAAAGTGGGTTTTCAACACTAACACAGTTGCAAAAAGTGGTTTTTCCACACTAATACAAGTGCAAAAGTGGTTTCCTGCACAAACACAAGTGCGAAAAGTGGTTTTTCAACACTAACACAAGTGCGAAAAGTGGTTTTTCAACACTAACACAAGTGCGAAATGTGGTTTTTCAACACTAACACAAGTGCGAAAAGTGGTTTTTCAACACTATCACAAGTGCAAAAAGTGTTTTTTCCACACTAATGCAAGTGCAAAAGTGGTTTCCTGCACCAACACCAGTGCGAAAAGTGGGTTTTCAACACTAATACAAGTGCAAAAGTGGTTTCCTGCACCAACACAATTGCGAAAAGTGGTTTTACAACACTAACACAAGTGCAAATCGTGGTTTTTCAACCCTGGCACAAGTGCGAAAAGTGGTTTTCAACACTAAGAGGAGTGCGAAAAGTGGTTCTGCAACACTAGCTCAAGTGTGGAAAGTGGTTTTCAATGCCAGCACAACTGTGGACAATGGTTTTCATTGCTAGCATGAGTCCGAAAAGTGGTTTTGCAATACTAACTCAAGTGTGAAAAGTGGTTTTCAACACCAGCATGAGTGCATAAAGTGATTTTGCAACACCAGCACGAGTGCAGCATGTGGTTATTCAACAATAACACAAGTGCGAAAAGTGGTTTTCAACACGAGCACGAGTTTGTAAAGTGGTTCTCCCACACTGGCACAAGTGAGAGAAGTGGTTTTGCAACACTAACACAAGTGCGGAAAGTGGATTTCAACACTAACACGAGTGCGAAAAGTGGTTTTCCAACACTAACACAAGTGCAAATCGTGGTTTTTCAACCCTGGCACAAGTGCGAAAGTTGGTTTTCAACACTAAGAGGAGTGCGAAAAGTGGTTCTGCAACACTACCTCAAGTGCGGAAAAGTGGTTTTCAATGCCAGCACAAGTGCGGACAATGGTTTTCAATGCTAGCACGAGTCCGAAATGTGGTTATTCAACAATAACATGTGTGGAAAGTGGTTTTCAACACTAGCACGAGTGTGTAATGTGGTTTTTCAACCCTGGCACAAGTTAGACATGTGGTTATTCAACACTAACACAAGTGGAAAAATGGTTATTCAACACTAACACAAGTGCAAAAAGTGTTTTTTCAACACTATCACAAGTGCAAAAAGTGTTTTTTCCACACTAATACAAGTGCAAAAGTGGTTTCCTGCACCAACACAAGTGCGAAAAGTGGTTTTTCAACACTAACACAAGTGCGAAAAGTGGTTTTTCAACACTAACACAAGTGCGAAAAGTGGTTTTTCAACACTAACACAAGTGCGAAAAGTGGTTTTTCAACACTAGCACAAGTGCAAAAAGTGGTTTTTCAACACTAACACAAGTGCGAAAAGTGGTTTTTCAACACGAACACAAGTACAAAAAGTGGTTTTCCACACTAATACAAGTGCAAAAGTGGTTTCCTGCACCAACACAAGTGCAAAAAGTGTTTTTTCAACACTATCACAAGTGCAAAAAGTGTTTTTTCCACACTAATACAAGTGCAAAAGTGGTTTCCTGCACCAACAGAAGTGCGAAAAGTGGTTTTTCAACACTAACACAAGTGCGAAAAGTGGTTTTTCAACACTAACACAACTGCGAAAAGTGGGTTTCCACACTAATACAAGTGCAAAAGTGGTTTCCTGCACCAACACAAGTGCGAAAAGTGGTTTTTCAACACTAACACAAGTGCAAAAAGTGTTTTTTCAACACTATCACAAGTGCAAAAAGTGTTTTTCCCACACTAATACAAGTGCAAAAGTGGTTTCCTGCACCAACATAAGTGCGAAAAGTGGTTTTTCAACACTAACACAAATGCGAAAAGTGGTTTTTCAACACTAACACAAGTGCGAAAAGTGGTTTTTCCACACTAATACAAGTGCAAAAGTGGTTTCCTGCACCAACACAAGTGCGAGAAGTGGTTTTTCAACACTAACACAAGTGCAAAAAGTGTTTTTTCAACACTATCACAAGTGCAAAAAGTGTTTTTTCCACACTAGTACAAGTGCAAAAGTGGTTTCCTGCACCAACACAAGTGCGAAAAGTGGTTTTTCAACACTAACACAAGTGCGAAAAGTGGTTTTTCAACACTAACACAAGTGCGAAAAGTGTTTTTTCAACACTAACACAAGTGCGAAAAGTGGTTTTTCCACACTAATACAAGTGCAAAAGTGGTTTCCTGCACAAACACAAGTGCGAAAAGTGGTTTTTCAACACTAACACAAGTGCGAAAAGTGGTTTTTCAACACTAACACAAGTGCGAAAAGTGGTTTTTCAACATTAACACAAGTGCGAAAAGTGGTTTTTCAACACTATCACAAGTGCAAAAAGTGTTTTTTCCACACTAATACAAGTGCAAAAGTGGCTTCCTGCACCAACACCAGTGCGAAAAGTGGGTTTTCAACACTAACACAGTTGCGAAAAGTGGTTTTTCCACACTAATACAAGTGCAAAAGTGGTTTCCTGCACAAACACAAGTGCGAAAAGTGGTTTTTCAACACTAACACAAGTGCGAAAAGTGGTTTTTCAACACTAACACAAGTGCGAAATGTGGTTTTTCAACACTAACACAAGTGCGAAAAGTGGTTTTTCAACACTATCACAAGTGCAAAAAGTGTTTTTTCCACACTAATACAAGTGCAAAAGTGGTTTCCTGCACCAACACCAGTGCGAAAAGTGGGTTTTCAACACTAATACAAGTGCAAAAGTGGTTTCCTGCACCAACACAATTGCGAAAAGTGGTTTTCCAACACTAACACAAGTGCAAATCGTGGTTTTTCAACCCTGGCACAAGTGCGAAAAGTGGTTTTCAACACTAAGAGGAGTGCGAAAAGTGGTTCTGCAACACTAGCTCAAGTGCGGAAAGTGGTTTTCAATGCCAGCACAACTGTGGACAATGGTTTTCATTGCTAGCATGAGTCCGAAAAGTGGTTTTGCAATACTAACTCAAGTGTGAAAAGTGGTTTTCAACACCAGCATGAGTGCATAAAGTGATTTTGCAACACCAGCACGAGTGCAGCATGTGGTTATTCAACAATAACACAAGTGCGAAAAGTGGTTTTCAACACGAGCACGAGTTTGTAAAGTGGTTCTCCCACACTGGCACAAGTGAGAGAAGTGGTTTTGCAACACTAACACAAGTGTGGAAAGTGGATTTCAACACTAACACAAGTGCGAAAAGTGGTTTTCCAACACTAACACAAGTGCAAATCGTGGTTTTTCAACCCTGGCACAAGTGCGAAAGTTGGTTTTCAACACTAAGAGGAGTGCGAAAAGTGGTTCTGCAACACTAGCTCAAGTGCGGAAAAGTGGTTTTCAATGCCAGCACAAGTGCGGACAATGGTTTTCAATGCTAGCACGAGTCCGAAATGTGGTTATTCAACAATAACATGTGTGGAAAGTGGTTTTCAACACTAGCACGAGTGTGTAATGTGGTTTTTCAACCCTGGCACAAGTTAGACATGTGGTTATTCAACACTAACACAAGTGGAAAAAGTGGTTTTCAACACTAACACAAGTGCGAAAAGGGTTTTTCAACACTAAGACGTGTGCGAAAAGTGATTCTGCAACACTAGCTCAAGTGCCGAAGTGGTTTTCAATGCCAGCACGAGTGCGAAATGTGGTTATTCAACAATAACGCATGTGTGGAAAGTGGTTTTCAACACTAGCACGAGTGCGGAAAGTGGTTTTCAACACCAGGACGAGTGCGGAAAGAGGTTTTTCAACACTGAAGCAAGTGCAAAAAGTGATTTTCAATGCCAGCACAAGTGCGGACAATTGTTTTTAATGCCAGCACGAGTCTGAAAAGTGGTTTTGCAAAACTAACTCAAGTGCGTAAAGCCGTTTGCAACACCAGCACGAGTGCAGAAAGTGGTTTAGCAACACTAGCAAGAGTGCGAAATGTGGTTATTCAACAATAGCACATGTGTGGAAAGTGGTTTTCAACACCAGCACGAGTGTGGGAAGTGGTTTTCAACACTGGCACAAGTGATAGAAGTGGTTTTGCAACACTAACACAAGTGAGATAAGTAGTTATTCAACACTAACCCAAGTGCAAAAAGTGGTTTTTCATCCCCGGCACATGTGCGAAAAGTGGTTTTGCAACACTAACACAAGTGAGACAAGTGGTTATTCAACACTAACACAAGTGCGAAAAGTGGTTTTGCAACACTAACACAAGTGAAATAAGTGGTTATTCCAAACTAAAACAAGTGCAAAGGGTGGTTTTCAACACTAACACAAGTGCGAAAAGGGTTTTTCAAGACAAAGAGGAGTGCGAAAAGTGGTTCTGCAACACTTGCTCAAGTGCCAAAAGTGGTTTTAATGCCAGCACAAGTGCGGAAAATGGTTTTCAACACCAGCATGAGTGCGGAAAGTGGTTTTGCAACACTAAAGCAAGTGCGAACAGTGTTTTTCAATGCCAACACAAGTGCGGACAATGGTTTTCAATTCTCGCACGTGTCAGAAAAGTGGATTTGCAACACTAACGCAAGTGCGGAAGTGGTTTTCAACACCAGCACGAGTGCGGAAAGTGGTTGTGCAACACTAAAGCAAGAGCAAAAAGTGGTTTTCAATGCCAGCACAAGTGCGGACAATGGTTTTCAATGCTAGAATGAGTCCGAAAGGTGGTTTTGCAATACTAACTCAAGTGCGAAAAGTGGTTTTCAACACCAGCACGAGTACAGATGTAATTTTGCAACACTAACACAAGTGCGGAAAGTGGTTTTCAACATTCACACAAGTGCGAAAAGTGGTTATTCAACACTAACACAAGTGCGAAAAGTGGTTATTCAACACTAACACAAGTGCGGAAAGTGGTTTTCAATGCCAGCACAAGTGCGGACAATGGTTTTCAATGCCAGCAAGAGTCTGAAAAGTGGTTTTGCAAAACTAACTCAAGTGCGAAAAGTGGTTTTCAACACTAACACAAGTGTGAAAAGGGTTTTTCATCACGAAGGGGATGGCGAAAAGGGGTTCTGCAACACTAGCTCAAGGGCCGAAAGTGGTTTTCAATGCCAGCACAAGTGCGGACAATGGTTTTCAATGCCAGCAAGAGTCTGAAAAGTGGTTTTGCAAAACTAACTCAAGTTCGAAAAGTGCTTTTCAATGCCAATACAAGTGCGGACAATGGTTTTCAATGCTGGGACGAGTCCGAAAAGTGGTTTTGCAATGCTAACCAAGGTGCGAAAAGTGGTTTTCAACACCAGCACGAGTGCAGAAAGTGGTTTTGCAACGCCAGCACGAGTGCGAAATGTGGTTACTCAACAATAACACTTGTGTGGAAAGTGGTTTTCAACACTAGCACGAGTGCGGAAAGTGGTTTTCAACACCAGCACAAGTGCGGAAAGTGGTTTTGCAACACTAAAGCAAGTGCGCAAAGTGGTTTTCAATGCCAGCACAACTGTGGACAATGGTTTTCATGGCTAGCATGAGTCAGAAAAGTGGTTTTGCAATACTAGCAAGAGTGCGAAATGTGGTTATTCAACAATAACACATGTGTGGAAAGTGGTTTTCAACACTGGCACAAGTGATAGAAGTGGTTTTGCAACACTAACACAAGTGAGACAAGTAGTTATTCAACACTAACCCAAGTGCAAAAAGTGGTTTTTCATCCCCGGCACAAGTGCGAAAAGTGGTTTTGCAACACTAACACAAGTGAGACAAGTGGTTATTCAACACTAACACAAGTGCGTAAAAGTGGTTTTGCAACACTAACACAAGTGAAATAAGTGGTTATTCCAAACTAAAACAAGTGCAAAGGGTGGTTTTCAACGCCAGCACAAGGGCAAAAAGTGGTTTTCAACACTAACACAAGTGCAAAAAGGGTTTTTCAAGACAAAGAGGAGTGCGAAAAGTGGTTCTGCAACACTTGCTCAAGTGCCAAAAGTGGTTTTCAATGCAAGCACAAGTGCGGAAAGTGGTTTTCAACACCAGCATGAGTGCGGAAAGTGGTTTTGCAACACTAAAGCAAGTGCAAAAAGTGTTTTTCAATGCCAACACAAGTGCGGACAATGGTTTTTCAACACTGACACAACTGCGAAAAGTGGGTTTCCACACTAATACAAGTGCAAAAGTGGTTTCCTGCACCAACACAAGTGCGAAAAGTGGTTTTTCAACACTAACACAAGTGCAAAAAGTGTTTTTTCAACACTATCACAAGTGCAAAAAGTGTTTTTCCCACACTAATACAAGTGCAAAAGTGGTTTCCTGCACCAACATAAGTGCGAAAAGTGGTTTTTCAACACTAACACAAATGCGAAAAGTGGTTTTTCAACACTAACACAAGTGCGAAAAGTGGTTTTTCCACACTAATACAAGTGCAAAAGTGGTTTCCTGCACCAACACAAGTGCGAGAAGTGGTTTTTCAACACTAACACAAGTGCAAAAAGTGTTTTTTCAACACTATCACAAGTGCAAAAAGTGTTTTTTCCACACTAGTACAAGTGCAAAAGTGGTTTCCTGCACCAACACAAGTGCGAAAAGTGGTTTTTCAACACTAACACAAGTGCGAAAAGTGGTTTTTCAACACTAACACAAGTGCGAAAAGTGTTTTTTCAACACTAACACAAGTGCGAAAAGTGGTTTTTCCACACTAATACAAGTGCAAAAGTGGTTTCCTGCACAAACACAAGTGCGAAAAGTGGTTTTTCAACACTAACACAAGTGCGAAAAGTGGTTTTTCAACACTAACACAAGTGCGAAAAGTGGTTTTTCAACATTAACACAAGTGCGAAAAGTGGTTTTTCAACACTATCACAAGTGCAAAAAGTGTTTTTTCCACACTAATACAAGTGCAAAAGTGGCTTCCTGCACCAACACCAGTGCGAAAAGTGGGTTTTCAACACTAACACAGTTGCGAAAAGTGGTTTTTCCACACTAATACAAGTGCAAAAGTGGTTTCCTGCACAAACACAAGTGCGAAAAGTGGTTTTTCAACACTAACACAAGTGCGAAAAGTGGTTTTTCAACACTAACACAAGTGCGAAATGTGGTTTTTCAACACTAACACAAGTGCGAAAAGTGGTTTTTCAACACTATCACAAGTGCAAAAAGTGTTTTTTCCACACTAATACAAGTGCAAAAGTGGTTTCCTGCACCAACACCAGTGCGAAAAGTGGGTTTTCAACACTAATACAAGTGCAAAAGTGGTTTCCTGCACCAACACAATTGCAAAAAGTGGTTTTCCAACACTAACACAAGTGCAAATCGTGGTTTTTCAACCCTGGCACAAGTGCGAAAAGTGGTTTTCAACACTAAGAGGAGTGCGAAAAGTGGTTCTGCAACACTAGCTCAAGTGCGGAAAGTGGTTTTCAATGCCAGCACAACTGTGGACAATGGTTTTCATTGCTAGCATGAGTCCGAAAAGTGGTTTTGCAATACTAACTCAAGTGTGAAAAGTGGTTTTCAACACCAGCATGAGTGCATAAAGTGATTTTGCAACACCAGCACGAGTGCAGCATGTGGTTATTCAACAATAACACAAGTGCGAAAAGTGGTTTTCAACACGAGCACGAGTTTGTAAAGTGGTTCTCCCACACTGGCACAAGTGAGAGAAGTGGTTTTGCAACACTAACACAAGTGTGGAAAGTGGATTTCAACACTAACACAAGTGCGAAAAGTGGTTTTTCAACACTAACACAAGTGCAAATCGTGGTTTTTCAACCCTGGCACAAGTGCGAAAGTTGGTTTTCAACACTAAGAGGAGTGCGAAAAGTGGTTCTGCAACACTAGCTCAAGTGCGGAAAAGTGGTTTTCAATGCCAGCACAAGTGCGGACAATGGTTTTCAATGCTAGCACGAGTCCGAAATGTGGTTATTCAACAATAACATGTGTGGAAAGTGGTTTTCAACACTAGCACGAGTGTGTAATGTGGTTTTTCAACCCTGGCACAAGTTAGACATGTGGTTATTCAACACTAACACAAGTGGAAAAAGTGGTTTTCAACACTAACACAAGTGCGAAAAGGGTTTTTCAACACTAAGACGTGTGCGAAAAGTGATTCTGCAACACTAGCTCAAGTGCCGAAGTGGTTTTCAATGCCAGCACGAGTGCGAAATGTGGTTATTCAACAATAACGCATGTGTGGAAAGTGGTTTTCAACACTAGCACGAGTGCGGAAAGTGGTTTTCAACACCAGGACGAGTGCGGAAAGAGGTTTTTCAACACTGAAGCAAGTGCAAAAAGTGATTTTCAATGCCAGCACAAGTGCGGACAATTGTTTTTAATGCCAGCACGAGTCTGAAAAGTGGTTTTGCAAAACTAACTCAAGTGCGTAAAGCCGTTTGCAACACCAGCACGAGTGCAGAAAGTGGTTTAGCAACACTAGCAAGAGTGCGAAATGTGGTTATTCAACAATAGCACATGTGTGGAAAGTGGTTTTCAACACCAGCACGAGTGTGGGAAGTGGTTTTCAACACTGGCACAAGTGATAGAAGTGGTTTTCAACACTAACACAAGTGAGATAAGTAGTTATTCAACACTAACCCAAGTGCAAAAAGTGGTTTTTCATCCCCGGCACATGTGCGAAAAGTGGTTTTGCAACACTAACACAAGTGAGACAAGTGGTTATTCAACACTAACACAAGTGCGAAAAGTGGTTTTGCAACACTAACACAAGTGAAATAAGTGGTTATTCCAAACTAAAACAAGTGCAAAGGGTGGTTTTCAACACTAACACAAGTGCGAAAAGGGTTTTTCAAGACAAAGAGGAGTGCGAAAAGTGGTTCTGCAACACTTGCTCAAGTGCCAAAAGTGGTTTTAATGCCAGCACAAGTGCGGAAAATGGTTTTCAACACCAGCATGAGTGCGGAAAGTGGTTTTGCAACACTAAAGCAAGTGCGAACAGTGTTTTTCAATGCCAACACAAGTGCGGACAATGGTTTTCAATTCTCGCACGTGTCAGAAAAGTGGATTTGCAACACTAACGCAAGTGCGGAAGTGGTTTTCAACACCAGCACGAGTGCGGAAAGTGGTTGTGCAACACTAAAGCAAGAGCAAAAAGTGGTTTTCAATGCCAGCACAAGTGCGGACAATGGTTTTCAATGCTAGAATGAGTCCGAAAGGTGGTTTTGCAATACTAACTCAAGTGCGAAAAGTGGTTTTCAACACCAGCACGAGTACAGATGTAATTTTGCAACACTAACACAAGTGCGGAAAGTGGTTTTCAACATTCACACAAGTGCGAAAAGTGGTTATTCAACACTAACACAAGTGCGAAAAGTGGTTATTCAACACTAACACAAGTGCGGAAAGTGGTTTTCAATGCCAGCACAAGTGCGGACAATGGTTTTCAATGCCAGCAAGAGTCTGAAAAGTGGTTTTGCAAAACTAACTCAAGTGCGAAAAGTGGTTTTCAACACTAACACAAGTGTGAAAAGGGTTTTTCATCACGAAGGGGATGGCGAAAAGGGGTTCTGCAACACTAGCTCAAGGGCCGAAAGTGGTTTTCAATGCCAGCACAAGTGCGGACAATGGTTTTCAATGCCAGCAAGAGTCTGAAAAGTGGTTTTGCAAAACTAACTCAAGTTCGAAAAGTGCTTTTCAATGCCAATACAAGTGCGGACAATGGTTTTCAATGCTGGGACGAGTCCGAAAAGTCGTTTTGCAATGCTAACCAAGGTGCGAAAAGTGGTTTTCAACACCAGCACGAGTGCAGAAAGTGGTTTTGCAACGCCAGCACGAGTGCGAAATGTGGTTACTCAACAATAACACTTGTGTGGAAAGTGGTTTTCAACACTAGCACGAGTGCGGAAAGTGGTTTTCAACACCAGCACAAGTGCGGAAAGTGGTTTTGCAACACTAAAGCAAGTGCGCAAAGTGGTTTTCAATGCCAGCACAACTGTGGACAATGGTTTTCATTGCTAGCATGAGTCAGAAAAGTGGTTTTGCAATACTAGCAAGAGTGCGAAATGTGGTTATTCAACAATAACACATGTGTGGAAAGTGGTTTTCAACACTGGCACAAGTGATAGAAGTGGTTTTGCAACACTAACACAAGTGAGACAAGTAGTTATTCAACACTAACCCAAGTGCAAAAAGTGGTTTTTCATCCCCGGCACAAGTGCGAAAAGTGGTTTTGCAACACTAACACAAGTGAGACAAGTGGTTATTCAACACTAACACAAGTGCGTAAAAGTGGTTTTGCAACACTAACACAAGTGAAATAAGTGGTTATTCCAAACTAAAACAAGTGCAAAGGGTGGTTTTCAACGCCAGCACAAGTGCAAAAAGTGGTTTTCAACACTAACACAAGTGCAAAAAGGGTTTTTCAAGACAAAGAGGAGTGCGAAAAGTGGTTCTGCAACACTTGCTCAAGTGCCAAAAGTGGTTTTCAATGCAAGCACAAGTGCGGAAAGTGGTTTTCAACACCAGCATGAGTGCGGAAAGTGGTTTTGCAACACTAAAGCAAGTGCAAAAAGTGTTTTTCAATGCCAACACAAGTGCGGACAATGGTTTTCAATTCTCGCACGTGTCAGAAAAGTGAATTTGCAACACTATCGCAAGTGCGGAAAGTGGTTTTCAACACCAGCACGAGTGCGGAAAGTGGTTGTGCAACACTAGAGCAAGAGCAAAAAGTGGTTTTCAATGCCAGCACAAGTGCGGACAATGGTTTCCAATGCTAGAATGAGTCCGAAAGGTGGTTTTGCAATATTAACTCAAGTGCGAAAAGTGGTTTTCAACACCAGCACGAGTACAGATGCAGTTTTGCAACACTAACACAAGTGCGGAAAGTGGTTTTCAACACTAACACAAGTGCAAAAAGTGGTTTTCAACGCCAGCACAGTGCAAAAAGTGGTTTCAACACTAACATAAGTGCGAAAATGGTTTTTCAACACGAAGAGGAGTGCGAAAAATGGTTCTTCAACCCTAGCTCAAGTGAGACAAGTGGTTATTCAACACTAACACAATAGTCAGAGAGCCTACTACACTCTATTTCAACCCATAGCATACAAAAGGTTTGACCCCCTAGAGTTGTTGGGGGTATCAAGCTGAGTAAAAAAAAGTATGTAAGATTGACCCCCCTGCTGGAACTAGTCACCAGACCCCCCTAAAATGACCCCAATAATGGGTTATTTCAACCCATCTCATACATGGACCAAATTTGGTTACAATATAGTGTCATGTCAGGACATTACAAAAATGTCAAATCTAACAACTTACCCTGCTGGAAAGGTGATGTTAGACCCCCCGCAAAGTACCCCCCAAAATGGGTTATTTCAACCCATCTCATACATGGACCAAATTTGGTCACAATATAGTGTCATGTTAGGACATTACAAAAACATCAAATCTAACAACTTACCCTGCTGGAAAGGTGATGTTAGACCCCCTGCAAAGTGCCCCCCCCTAAAAACGGGTTATTTCAACCCATCTCATACATGGACCAAATTTGGTTACAATATAGTGTCATGTCAGGACATTACACAAACATCAAATCTAACAACTTACCCTGCTGGGTAGGTGATGTTAGACCCCCCGCAATCTCCTATTGCATATACGAACCAAATTTGGTCACGATGTACAAATATAACAAATCTAACGTTACCCTTCTGGAAAAGGTGGGTGATGTTAGACCCTTCCTCAAAACAATCTACACACAAAATACATGATACTTCAAATATATAAACTCACCATCAGTCAATGAGGATTACTATTTATTATCACAAGACTCAAACATAAACGAAACATGACTTCCTGTCAGCAACAGAGCTCTTATTTTAGGGAAGACATCATGATTTATCGTTGTTTTAAAATTCATTTAAAACAATAAATGATACAGGAATAGGTCATTGGTGTGGTCATCAGCATCATCATCAGCGTGGTTTATTAAGTTTATTAAGGCTACACAGAGAGAAATGTTTACACAGCTTGTGTACAATTTTACACATTTCTGATGTTAAAATAGAACTCCAAAACTGTTATGTAAACATTTACATAGGACCTGATATGTAAAATTTTACTAATTAATTATGTTAAGTTTTACATAATTCATATGTAAAAAAAAATTACATATCTCTTATGTAAACTTTTTGCACAGTAATTATGTAAAAATAGAACTCCAAAACTATAATAAATAATATATTGTTTACTGAACTAATTATGTAATTCGCGATTCCCGGTGCACACGAAGCGGTGAGATGCTGTCATAAATATCTGCCAATGTTACCGTAGTGCAGTTCAATCTGAGGATCCTGACTTAACGACTGTGTGACATGAATCCTACTTGATTTTTGCTTTAATTATCATCGTGTCGGCAAATTTGAAATAATCACAGCATTCTACAGTGTATGTGAGTCATAATAATTGCAAAAGAGAATGTATAATTACCTTCAAACCATGCAAAATCGGCAGACATTTATGACAGCTTCTCACCGCTTCGCGTTCACCGAAAAAAAATGGCGACGGGAATGGCGACTCTAACATAATTAGTTCAGTAAAAGAAAATCGGCCTTTACTTAATATTTATGTATTTTACAATATTCACAACACGTTTTGTAACAAAAAAACTTTAGTAAACTCCCTTGATTACATAATAAATGTGAATATGACAAGTTTACACAAAAGTTATGCTCTATTTATTGTACATACTATTAGGCCTATGTTATACTTTTACAAAATAATGAGAAATGAAAGAAAACATAACTTTCTTTACATTATTTTGTGTAAAAGAATACCAAACTCTGTAAAATGCCAATGTTACATTACAAATGTGTAATATGAAATTTACGCAAAAGTTATGTTCCATTTTGGTACATAAAATTGGGTTAGATTAAGTTTGGGTTTGGGTACTTCAGATTAAGTTTCCATACTTACTATATGAAAGCATGTTGCTTAAAAACTGGAAAATCTAGAATATGCAGTTCCTCAAGGAGGGGCTCGTTCAGTATCTGTGAAAGTTAAATACAAAATGTATTTGCTATTTGACCATATAATGCTCATGAAATTTAGGATAGTATGCCTACAAGTCAATCATCTCTGATTGGTTTCATTCAGGCTTCTATTATTATATTATATTTGATCATGTCATGCTATTATAAGTGCATCAACAATATTTTATTGGTTGTCCTCTATTGGCTTCCGTAGTTTACAAAAAATATTACCAAGGAGGGCCTAGCAAGGTCATTTGCATACTTTTACTAAACTAGGGGCATTAAATGATGATGTATGTCAATGTACAGACATGTCTTAAGCTGTTAAGTTGTTACATTTGATAATTTGTAATATCCTGATGACATGATTGTGACCGAAGTTGGTTCATGTAAACGATGGCTTGAAACAGGGGTACTTTGGGGCCGGGGGGGGGGGGGGGGGGGTCTAACATCACCTACCCAGCAGGGTAAGTTGTTAGATTTGATGTTTTTGCAATGTCCTGACATGACACTATATTGTGACCAAATTTGGTCCATGTATGAGATGGGTTGAAATAACCCGTTTTTAGGGGGGGGCACTTTGCGGGGGGTCTAACATCACCTTTCCAGCAGGGTAAGTTGTTAGATTTGATGTTTTTGTAATGTCCTAACATGACACTATATTGTGACCAAATTTGGTCCATGTATGAGATGGGTTGAAATAACCCATTTTGGGGGGTACTTTGCGGGGGGTCTAACATCACCTTTCCAGCAGGGTAAGTTGTTAGATTTGACATTTTTGTAATGTCCTGACATGACACTATATTGTAACCAAATTTGGTCCATGTATGAGATGGGTTGAAATAACCCATTATTGGGGTCATTTTAGGGGGGTCTGGTGACTAGTTCCAGCAGGGGGGGTCAATCTTACATACTTTTTTTTACTCAGCTTGATACCCCCAACAACTCTAGGGGGTCAAACCTTTTGTATGCTATGGGTTGAAATAGAGTGTAGTAGGCTCTCTGACTACAAGTGTGAAAAGGGTTTTTCAACACTAAGTGGAGTGCAAAAAGTGGTTCTGCAACACTAGCTCAAGTGCCGACAGTTGTTTTCAATGCCAGCACAAGTGCGGAAAGTGTCTTTCAACACTAACACAAGTGAGAGAAGTGGTTATTCAACACTAACACAAGTGCGAAAAGTGGGTTTTCAACCCTGGCACAAGTGAGACAAGTGGTTATTCAACACTAACACAAGTGCGGAAAGTGGTTTTGCAACACTAACACAAGTGAGACAAGTGGTTATTCAACACTAACACAAGTGTGGAAAGTGGTTTTCAACACTAACACAAGTGCAAAAAGTGGTTTTTCAACCCTGGCACAAGTGAGACAAGTGGTTATTCAACACTAGCACAAGTGCGGAAAGTGGTTTTCAACACTAACGCAAGTGCAAAAAGTGGTTATTCAACCCTGGCGCAAGTGAGACAAATAGTTATTCAACACTAACACAAGTGCGAAACGTGGTTTTGCAACACTAACACAAGTGAGACAAGTGGTTATTCAACACTAACACAAGTGCAAAAAGTGGTTTTTCATCCCTGGCACAAGTGAGACAAGAGGAGAGGGAAAATCTTGCTTCTGAACCACCTCTAATTTTACATGTAAGTGAATGGTGAAAAGGGGGGAAAACTCTGACTGCCTGTCCCACCATAAAATTGTGCACCCTTATTTATCCCCCACTGAGACATGATCAAGTCTAGCCAGTTTAATATCTATCAAATCAAACCCCTGGAGTGTATTGACAACTGTTGCAAACTCAAACAAGGAGTCAATGAACACCCCTTCAACCTTTGGCATCAATCTAATTTATTATGACACTCATCTCCATCCAGTATATTGACGAATAATACATTATTATTTTGTTCCAAGTATTTCTTTTGAACCAAGATAAAATGATACACCTCTCTTAATGACCTTGTTTGACCACCCCACGAGCTACATATCATTTTAAGATTATCAGAAATTATTTTTCCCTTGATTTCTTGACAACCATCAAAATTTTCTGTCCATTCCAAGATATTTATTTTGCTCACATCCTCCAACTTATTAGTGTTGAAAATTTAAATTTTGGTAGATATTCCAAAATTTGAAAAGATGAATAATCTTTCAGTTAATGTATACAGTTTAACACATACAAACAAAGTTCAGATATTAAAGATTTCCAATGATATTAAAGATGATAAAACACACATTTAACTTCTATGTTATAGTTTTGGGGAAAATTTACATTATGCTTTCATTAAAGATCTATGAAGAATAATCAAATCACAAGTGTCCAATAGAAGAAATAAAACATATCCTTGTCAGTGATGTCTCAACTTCTTTCATACTAAAGAACGATTAGAGAAACGTTCAAAATATTGTAGTTATCATATATCCACAGTTATATCTATGATGGAAGCGGGTTCAAATATATCATTTAAAGATTTTAATAAATCTATAAAACATCCATTCGTGATATATGCTGACTTTGAAAGTATCATTGAAAAGATAGATACTGCTTCTCCAGACCCTAAAGGGTCCTACACCAATAAATATCAAAAACATACTCCCTGCAGTTTCTGTTATTATATTAAGTCATATGTGGGTAAAAAGTATAACAAATTAGAACATTAAAGAGGACCTGATGCTTCGTAGGAATTTGTTAAAAGATTAGAAAGAGATTGCATTTGGTTATCAGAGTTAATGGGAAAAACGAATAGACCAATGTCCTTGACGAGTGAAGAGAAAAGGGAATTTAGAAAAAACAATGTCTGTCATATTTGTAAGGAGAAAATTAGTGAAGATCTAAAGGGAAGAGACCATTGTCATCTCACCGGTAAATATCGAGGTCCTGCTCATCAAAGTTGTCATCTCAATTTTAAACTTCCTTCTTTCATTCCTGTCTTTCTTCATAACAACGCTCACTCTGACACACATCTATTTATAAATGAACTTTCAAAGACATCTGGAGACATTTCAGCAATTTCAAACACAGATCAGAAATACATTTCATTCACAAAAACAATTCGTACATCCCCTATACCTCGTATTAGATTTATTGATACATTTAAGTTTATGGCAAGTCCATTATCTAACTTAGCATCAAACATAAAAAAAAATCTCTAATCTTCAATAACATTTTTCAAGGGAAGAAGTAATTGAACTCTTATCACAAAAGGGCATATATCTGTATGATTATATGGTTTCATATGATAGATTTAAAGAAACAACTTCCCTCAAAAGAAAATTTCTACAATGAGTTCAATAAAAGTCATATAACTGATAAAGATTATACACAAGCACAAAATGTTTGGAGAAAGTTTAACATAAAGAACCTCGGATAGTAACATGATTTGTATCTTAAAACTGATGTTCTATTGTTGGCTGATGTGTTTGAGACCTGTAGAACGGTCTGTCATAATAAAAATTATTATGGTTTAGATCCCGCTCACTATTACACTGCTCCTGGATTGGCTTGGAGTGCTATGCTAAAAATGGCAAAACAGAATTTAGAATTAATCAACGATGTAGATATGCTATTGATGATAGAGAAGGCTAAAAGAGGTGGAATATCTCAAGTATGTTCAAAGAGATATGCTAAAGCAAACAACAAATATCTTCCTAATTATGATGCTGAGGAAGATAGTTCTTACCTGATGTATTATGATGCTAATAACTTGTATGGGTGGGATATGTCTCAATCTCTACCTTATGGAAAACTTAAATGGGTTAAAGAGAAAGATTATGAAAAGGTTTTACAAGATATCGATATCTCTACTCAAGGAGAATTAGATAAAGCTAAAGTTGGTTATTATTTTGAAGTTGATTTGAAATATCCTGAAGAACTCCACAACAAACATAAAGACCTGCCATATGCTCCTGTTAAAGAAAGTCCAAGAAAAGAATGGTTTAGTGGTTAATATCAACAATCATTTAATATCAATGGTCAATCAACAGAAAAATTACTTACTACGTTGTATGATAAATAGAATTATGTTTTACATCAAAGAAATTTGAGACTGTTTATCTGCCAGATTGGAAGTGAAGAAAATTCATAGAGTTCTACAGTTTAGACAAAGTCATTGGTTAAAGAAATATATTGACTTCAATATGAGTAGAAGAACTGAAGCTGAACCTGATTTTGAAAAGGACTTTTATAAGTTAATGAATAATGCTGTATTTGGAAAGACGATGGAAAATGTTAGGAATAGACAAAACATAAGACTTGCTGCATCTTGGAATCAAGCTTTTAAATTAATTAATAAACCTAGTTTTCAAAGAGCAGAAGTGTTTTCAGAAAACTTTTGTGCTATTCATATGATTAAAGAAAGTATTGAAATGGATAAACCAATTTATATAGGAACATCAATTCTTGACTTGTCAAAGTCATTAATGTATGACTACTTTTACAAGAATTTAAGGAAGAAATACGAGAATAGAGTTAATCTACTTTATATGGATACAGATAGTTTTATTTTGAAAGTAAATACGGAGGATGTTTATTCAGATATGATTGATGAAATTGATATTTACGATACTAGTAATTATGAATCGGGTCATCATTTATTTTCAAACGTGAACAAAAAAGTTATTGGTAAATTTAAAGATGAGTTGGGCGGAAAGATAATGACTGAATTTGTTGCATTAAGGTCAAAGGCATATGCTTATAAATATATTGACAAGAACATTGAAAAGTGTGATAAAAGTTAAAAGGAATAAAGAAAGGTGTAATTAAAGATAGTATAAACTGAGAATTATTATAATAATTGTCTAACATTAAAGACAAAAGAGTGCAGGAAAATGATTACGATAATAAGTTATAAACATGAGTTATATACTGAAGAGGTGAATAAGAAAGCATTGGGGGCTTTTGATGATAAGAGATTTATTTTAGAGAATGGAATTGATAATGTCCCTTATGGTTATAAGTGATAAGGTTAATTTTTCTAAAAGAGGGGGGTAGGGATTTTACGGGCTACCGCCGCCTTTTTTACTATTACATAAATGATTGAACCAGGTTATAACCAAACCAAGGAATGGAGGTGGAATAAACCTTGGTATATAATTGGAAAGCATAACGAATGTGAAAAATACCAAATAGGTATAATTGAGGAGATAACGGGGGTGAAGGTAAATAAAACAAATAAAAGAATAAATTTCAATACTAATAAGTTGGAGGATGTGAGGAAAATAAATATCTTGGAATGGACAGAAAATTTTTATGGTTGTCAAGAAATCGAGGGAAAAATAATTTACTACAATCTTAAAATGATATGTGGCTCGGGGGGTAGTCAAACAAGGTCATTAAGAGAGATGTATCATTTTATCTTGGTTCAAAAGAAATACTTGGAAAAAAATGATGATGTATTATTCATTAATATACTGGATGGAGATGAGTATCCTAATAAACTGAGGTTGATGCCCAAAGCCTGAGGTTTCTTGTTGCCCAAAGGTTGAAGGGGTGTTTATTGGCTCCTTGTTTGAGTTTGCAACAGTTGTCAATACACACCAGGGGTTTGATTTGATAGATATTAAACTGGCTAGACTTGATCATATCTCAGTGGGGGAGAAATAAGGGTGCACAATTTTATGGAGGGACAGCCGGTCAGAAAGTTTTCCCCCTTTTTCACCATTCACTTACATGTAAAATTAGAGGTGGTCCAGAAGCAACATTTTCCCTCTACTGCAGTGCCCTCCATAATTATTGGAATAATGAAGTCAAATTTGTTTTCGTTGCTATATACTCAATAAATTTGGACTTGAGATCAAAATATGAAAATGAGGCAAGAGTACAGATGGTCAGTTTTTACTTCTTGGTACAGTATTTCTATGTATATATGTTTTACCATTGTAGAACAATAGCACTTTTTATGTTCAGTCCCCCCATCTTAGGTAAGCATATGTATTGGAACAAATTACTGGCATGTGTTTCTTGTTGCCCATGTGTTTCTTGTTGCCCAGGTGTTTCTTGTTGCAATGATTGTTCACACATTAAAGAGGTGTGAATGCTTAGTCTTGGTTCTAGCCTTTGCTTTTGCCTTTGGAGTCAGTAGACATAAACCAACATGAAGACCAGAGAACTGTCTATGAAAGAAACACAAGCATTTTGGAAGCTAAAAGAAGAACAGAAGACTCAGCAACCGGGCAAGTAGGAAACTGGTTCGGGATGTCACTGTAAATCCAACAATGACTTTGAAAGACCTGCAAAACTCTTTGTGTGAGATGGGGGGTTAGTGCTAATCAATCAACCATGTACCATTTCCTTCACAGACCTGCACACAATGGACAGGTCACACTAAAGAAGCAATTACTGAAAAAGACATCTAAATACTCGTTTGAAGTTTGTGATAAAGCATCTTAATCATACTGCAGGCATGTGGAGAAAATATTTTGTGGTCAGACAAAACAAAAAATTTAACTGTTTTGTCGAAATTCAAAGCGTTACGTCTGCCGCAAGCCTAACGCTGCACATCACCCAATCAACACAATCCCTACTGTCAAGCATGGTGGAGACAGCATGATGTTATGGGGCTGCTTTTCTTCAGCAGGGACTGGAAAGCTTGTCAGGATAGAAGGGACAATTGATGGTGCAAAGTACTGGAGAATCATTCTAAATGAAAACCTGCTCGAGTCAACCATGAATCTGAAATTGGGTAGGAGATTCACATTTCAGCAGGACAGTGATCCGAAACACAAAGCTGAAGCCACACTGGAGTGGCTGAATAAGAAAAAAAAATTGTTCTTGAGTAGCCCAGTCAACGTCCTGACTTGAACTCATGAACATTTATGGTGAGACTTGAAGATTGCAGTACATTGACGGTCCCCGTCATACTTGGCAGAACTAGACCAATTTTCATATGAAGAATGGGCAAATATTTCACTATCTCACTGTACAAAGCTGGTAGAGACCCATCAAGAAAGACTGACAGCAGTCATTGCTGCAAAAGGTGCTTCAATCAAGTACTGACCTAAGGGGCTAAATACTTTTTCAACCAGTAAATTTTTGATTTCCACCTGTTTTTGGCAGGTATTTCCGACATGTAACCTCCTTCAACTATAACATTGTTTAGTGTGATCTCTTCAGTTTTTCTCATTGAATAAAAAAGTTCATTTGGAAAAATTGTTTCTAAATCTAAATCTGGCATTACTGGTAGGGAGTGAATACTTTTTTAAGCCTCTGAGGATGTAACAGATCCAAAAAGCACCATTTAACCAGACAATGCAAAGCATTTATTTTAGATCTAACGAGTCCTCATTTTTTTTTTTTTTTTGTATACAAGATCGAGGCTCGTGAAAGAGCTAACATGAATCACACAAAAAGTCAAACCGACACATAAAGCACAAAATAAGGGGAGCGGTAGACAAGATGGGGAGAGAGGGGGAAGGACACAAACACAACATTTGAGAGCAGGGGCATCGAGAGAACTGTGGGAGGGAGAGGGCTTGAGGGGAGGTGGGAGAGGTATAAAACATATGGATACTGCAAGGACTTCCAGGAAAGAAGATGGAATTTCAAAAAGGTGTATCTGGGGTGAACTAGCGGGGGTAGAAAAGATCAAGGTTTTGGATGGGGGAAGATAAGAGATGGTGGTGAACAGCTGTTTTAAAGACCTGGAGGGAGGAGTGGGATTGAAGGGAGTGGGGGAGTTTGTTCCAGAGGCGGGAGAAAAGGGGAATGAAAGAGTGAAGGTGAGAAGAGAGCCTAGATTTTGGCAATTTTCCATAAGAGGGTTGCTGGCAGATCTTGAGCGACCTGTAGAAATATTTGGGGGACAGAGCACAGAGAGAGCTGGGGGAGCAAGGCCGAAGAGGAGTCGGTAGAAGACAGAAAGACCACCAACCTGCCTGCAGTGAGTGAGTGAAAGGCCCTCGGAGTTAGCTTCATCTCAGGAGATTCCAATGATTCTGAAAGCTTTGGTTTCAACAGCGTGAAGCCGAGCTAGTTGTGAGGCAGGAGCACCGGCGCAGAGGGGGGAACAGTATTCCATTGAGCTGCAGATGAAAGCCTTGTATCTTTATAAAAGAAACTAGAACGGGCACTTGGTAGAGCGCATACCTTCGCCGCAGCTACTGTTCTGTACTTGGCATGGGAGTGTAGGGAACAGAACAACAAAAATACGATTTTGACCTTTTCGTGACCTTGACCTTGACCTTTGACCCGATTGCTCCCAAAATCTAATCAAATGTGTCCCGTATAATAACCAATCATCCCACCAAATTTCATGCAATTCGGTTGAATACTTTTTGAGTTATGCGAATAACATACACACACACACACAGACATACAAATAAATACACAGCGATCAAAACATAACCTTCCGCTTTTGCGAAGGTAAATATAGAATTAAGCTTCCTATGTTCCTCTTGGCTTCAAAATGTGCTTTACAGCCAAACTCACTTGCTTCATGTTTTAAAAAAATGCTGCTGATAACACTTTCCAAACTGCTCGCCGTGAAAGCCTTCCCAAAAGGATATATCTTTTGCAACTCTTACCCTTGTCCAAACTTAAGGTCTGGTTAACATCTATGCTCTTCTCCCACACTTTCCCTTGGCTCATGCCAAATAAGATAGGACAAGGGTGGGGGGCTGCTAGTCCACTTTTCCCTCCTTTCTTTCCCAGTGCTGAGCATGGAAAAATAGCAGAGGTTTCTATCTCACTTGAATGTATATAAGAAATGCCTTGCCGAGTTACTGGCAGAGAGTGTCTTGCACCTTCTTTACTTGTTTGAGCTTGATGTGTCTTGATCTCTCTCCACAGCTGTGATTGGTCTTTCATTAAATGCCTATTACTCTTTAATTGTTGTGGAACCTGGTTCGATTCCCGACGTCCTGGTGTCAGGAGTGGGATCCAACTCTGAGCGAGGTTGGAGAGACAGACCCTGCGGAGAGAGGCTGGCCAGCACTGATTTGATTAAGGTGAGCTTTCATGCTGAGGGGTCGGTCATTCCAAATTGAGCTCTGTTCACTCACCCAGGCTTTGTCTGTCTCCCCTTTCGTCGCTTCGTGCTTGGATCACGAACAAATTGTAAATGCAGGCCTATTTGGCTCCGGAGTAATGGGTTGTTTATTGACCTACCAAGGATAGGGGTCAGTTAGCAGGAAGGGGGGAAGTGAGGCTAGGCTGCCGCAGGGCAAAGCCGGTAAAACCAAGAACTTCCCAGGGCAGGGCAGTCTAGAGACAAGATGGGGTATGCCATTGCATACCAGGGAAAGTATAGGCTGCGAGCTAACAAAAAAGACCCGAGGGACATGGCCAGGAAAAAGGAAGAGCGCATGTACCAGGTAGGCTTGGCAGGAGGGGTAGTGGCATCTACAACGTCAAGCCAGGAAGCTCTAGACAAAGCTCTAGACAAGAGAAACCTTCCCATCCGACTATTGGAAACGGTTCGGGGTGGTGGAAAGAGGAAGCGATGAAGAGCCAGGCAGCGGTGAAACAGGCTAGCCTGGCAGGAGTAGTAGTGGCAACTACAAGGTCAAGACAGATGGAGACCAGGGTTAGGACAGTGCTGAAACTCCATTGAGATAAAGCACAGGAAAGCAGATATCCAGGTAGAAACAAACAGGACAGGTGATCCTGAAGAGAAAAATTAATAGGCTCACAGCGAGGGGCCAGGTAAAAGCACAGGTAGGAAGGATTGGAGTTGTATTGAAATATTGAAGCATTAAAGCTGTAGTATTGAAGCTACAAGGACAGAGGAAGCAAGCAGATAAAGTACAGGATAAAACAATTAAGGAAATAGTCAAGCAAGCGAACCAGCGACTGATGCCACTGGTTCTGGATCAAGACCCCATGGTAGGGGAGGTAGTTACCAGAGGCCTACCCTCCCAAGACCTGGGCCCTGTCCCCGGGCTCCAGACACCACCCTCCCTGCCCCCACCCTTTTCACCCCGTCCTCAAATCCCCTTTCCTTTGAATGGTGTCAGAGGAACATGAATGAATGAGGATTGTTGAACAAGATTGTACAAAGAGACGAGTGCGCATGAATTTATGCTGTAATGTATGTTGTTAGTGACAAGTTGGTTGGATAGGCGTTGTACATGACTCAGGTCGTTGTGCTGTGAATTTTACGACTGTTGACACCGCTGGGTGCGTGCAGTGTTTTGAAATGCGAGCCGGTACGAGGTGACAATGGTCACATGGTATGAAGAATGTTTAAGGGAACGAATGATCTGAAATACGTTGCATCGGTTGGCATATGAGTGACGGTTGAGGGTACATAATTATAATCGATCCAGTATTCACGCAAAGTTTGAGAGACTCACTGGTATATGTGGATATCAAATCTTGTATGGAAGCACGAAAGTGCGCACTGAATCAAAGACGGCATGACGTCATCGCGTTGAATTGCTTGTGTCAGGCTGATTGGCAATTTCATATTTGAATTTAAATCGAATTTTTTGGTTAGACGGTAGGGATGTGTGTATGATTGCTAGGATGTGTGTCATTGACGTGTGTGCTTGGCCAACTTATGGACGTGTGTATGATTGATGAAGGCCGCTTGTTTTGTCTGCATAAATTGTGCAAAGTGGATGGGTATCGGTTGAAAGTTTTGCAAATATAATCTCGCAGCGCTTTGTGTACATAATTTGTGAATGAAACAGAGTTTGGTGAGAGGCTTCCCTTTGTAATCAGAAAGATTGTTTTTGGAGCCAGCCACGTGGTAACGCGGAGTGCGGACGTGCAGGCAGATCCCCCATGACGAGGCACGAGCCATGGGGAATCGCGAGGCGAAATAATGATTCCGTCTAGCCGGTGGAAAATGCGCATATTTAATGTGTGTACATTGATGACATTTTGAGTGGCTTGGGAAGCGAAACTAGGATTTATATAATGTGCGGATTCTTAGAGCACAATGATTTATTTATAATTAACAAGATTTGGAAATGTGAATTTAACGTTCATCCGAGGATTAAAAACCTTCCGGTATGGTTTTCTGTCGGTATGGTTGTGGTATTCAACTGTCGGTATGGTTGTGGCTTGCACCGTGTCAATGACATATGCTGGTTCTTCAGTGCAGGTGTGCACTAGGTAGAGATGGTGCTGCATGGTGGAGCACGCCTCCCAAGAAAGGCTGTGAAGTTTTGAGATGAGAGCAAGTGTTCCGCATTTCGATTGAAGATAGAGGTGGCTTGTGGTAGGCAGGAATTCCTGGGAAAACTTGGTGTTAGCGGTTGTTATTTTGGTTCATCACAAATGCAAATGTTTGCATTTGTAATGTGGAACCTCTCTGATTGTCTGTCTATCTGTCCGGATACGGAGCTCTTGGAGAGCCAAGATGGGCTGAGGTTGACCAAGCAATTTTTTTTTTTTTTTTTTTTGTATACAAGATCGAGGCTCGTGAAAGAGCGAACATTAATCACACAGAAAGACAAACCGACACATAAAACATATAACATAGGGAGCGGTAGACAAGATGGGGAGAGAGGGGGAAGGACACAAACACAACATTTGAGAGCAGGGACCGAGAGACATGGAGACATCGAGAGATCTGAGAGAGGGCGAGGGCTTTGGGGGGGGGGGGCGTGGGAAGGGGGCGGTGGGAGAGGTATAAAACATATGGACACTGCCAGGACTTCCAGGAAAGAAGTTGGAATTTCAAACAAGGTGGATCTGGGGTGAATTAGCGGGGGTAGAAAAGATCAAGGTTTTGGATGGGGGAAGATAAGAGATGGTGGTGAACAGCTGTTTTAAAGACCTGGAGGGAGGAGTGGGATTGAAGGGAGTGAGGGAGTTTGTTCCAGAGGCGGGAGAAAAGAGGAATGAAAGAGTGAAGGTGAGCAGAGAGCCGAGATTTCGGCAGTTTAACCGAAATGGACGTGTGTATGATTGTCCGGAGACCGTGTGTATGAATAAAGCTCCGGATAAAGCTCCGGAGACCGTGTATGAATTGTTGTATTTGTAAGATGAAGACGTCTGTTACCCCAATTACCCCAATTTCACCCCTGTGTCTGTCCCTGTGTGTGTCCCTGTGTCTGCCTGGCTTTCTGGCCGTCCATGGAGTCATGTTTCTGAAACACCGATTTTGGAGGGATTGCGGGTGTGCCGCGGAGCTCGGGTGCACCGGTGGTGAGTTGTGGTGGTCTGGGATGAATGTTCTACTGGAAGGTGGTTTGGTGTGAGATGTTAACCACAACCTGATGGTGTTGTTCGTGGTGGAGGCCTTGTGTTAAAGTTGGGACGTGTTGCCAGGGGTCTGGGTGGCTGCACTGTCGGCGTGGTTGAGGTGTGGCTGGCACCTTGTGTGGTTGAAGGTTGCAGTTTGCGTGGCAATAAACATGCCCGACTTTAGGAGGGAATCCAAGGAATGCTTTGTGAGGCTCCAGATAGAGGTTGGTTTGCAGGTTTCACGGAGGGAGAGCGAACAAGGACGGTGGCTGGGCTGGTGAGAAACTGTCTGGTTTTATGTTGATTTTGGATATCAATTTTTCAGTTGCGCTGATTTTTGCTGCATTAATTTTTCTGTATTTCCTAAAATGATTGTCTAATTGCTAATATTGCTGTGGGTTGACAAGTAGGATAGAATACGATCTTAATTCCTATAGTCCAGTGCATATGGGACGGGGGAAATGTAAGATGACGTCAGTGTGCTCCGAGTTGAAAGGAAGACGAGGTCATCACATTGGATTCCTTCCAATGTCAGAACAGCGGTTGGTGTCTCTACGAGGCAATTGGAGAGGTGGGGTGCTGATTTCTGCATGAGGTTGGCAGAATTTGCCCTTTGTTGGCAAACGACTTTTGTTTGCATTTCGTTTAATAAATGAGCTGGCATATAGAGACTGTGGATTAGACTGCGCCAGTCTGGAGAAGTTGTGTCCTTTGGAAGTGAGTTCGAGTTTGGTTGGGTTCTGGGGCTTGTTGTTCACCTCTGTTGTCTGTCTGTCTGATTGTAAGTCCATGGTGCGATTCCATGGAGGGCCAATCGAGTGCTCAGGTGCTGAAGTGATTTAACATCGGAATGCATCTCTCGGAGGACCACCTGCTGTTCCAGGGAGGTAAGGTGTGAAATATAGTGATGTGATCTTCGCTGGAAATGTGGTTGAGAATGGAATGGCAGCGGGGAAGGAATTGTTGTGTGGGGCCGTGTACAATGTCATTGTAGAGAACGCCGGGTGGCGAGTGTGGACATGTAAATCGGCTAGGATGTTGCGGATCTCTGTTTTATGTTGTGCCCTGGTTGTTGACAACATCATTGTCCCATTGTCAACAGAGGGCATCTCTAGACATACCAACAGAGGAAGGAGTAAAACACGACACCTGCACTCAGACAAACAGTGAGAATTGACGAGAGTGAGTCACAGTGGGTGAGAAACACCAGACAGTAAGACATATGAGAACTATTTTTATTTTCAATAAACAGACCAGGTTATTTGTTTATTTGTTTATTTACGAAAAACAAATAAATAAAAAGGGGAGGTTAATGGTGGTTTGTTGGATTGTTGAAGTAATTCTTCTTGTTCAAGTAGTAATTCTAGTTGAAATTCTAGTTGAAAGAATTTAAATGTAGATATTGGGATATTGGGATATTGGGATTCATAGTAGATATTGGGCATCTATTGGGCCAGGGATATTGGGCCAGAGGCTGAAACAGGTGCAGGGAACAGGTGCAGGGAACAGGTGCAGGGAACAGGTGTAGGGAACAGGTGCATGAGATGCTGAGAGAGGGATTAGAGAAAATTGGATTGAATTGAAATTGAAATGAAAATTGAAAAAGTGGATTAGGAAAATTGGTTTGTTGAAAATAATCATTGGAATAATGGTTTCTTTTGGATGCAATAATTTTGTGCAATTGATTGATCCAAGAGATTATGCCCGAACCAATAGAAGCATGGCCATCCACACCTTCCAAGCCGGAGACCAGGTGCTCGTGGAGCACTTCACCCGCAAGAACGCCCTGGGACCAAGGTGGACGGGACCATTCCAGGTATTGCTGACTACACCAACCGCTGTCTTTTGCAAGGGTAAGCCCTCCTGGATCCACACCACGCACTGTAAGTTGGCTATCCAAGCACCAGACACTACACCACAGTAATGATGTTTTTGGCCACAGGCATAATGATCCTGATAACCACAGAAACATGCACCAGCGGCGACGGATCATTCATTAGTACCGCCAAAAAGGGGGAAGACTGGGAAAAATTGTTACCACCACAACTCAGCGTAGCGCTGCACCAGGAAATATCACTACCATGTTTTCTTGAAAAATCCAGATGGGGCCATAATAGTGTATGGAGAACCATCATTTGGGAAGCGTCGTTAAATGGCAGTAGGTTTAGACAGGTATTGAAAAAGGTCCGTGCAATGTCATTTTGGGGGGTAACCACGCTCCAGGTGGAGGAGCAGCCGGGACGCAAATGGGGGTCACCCAATTTAAGGATACGGATGCGCACACACCTGGAACAAGGCATGTTCATGAAGCTTAGGTGTAAAGGTTGGTTGAAAAGGGGAATGATAGATGGCCCATTGAAAGCAAACTTCGAAATCATACTCAAACCATACCCCCGGGATAAAGCTCAAGTGAGAAACGTGGAGAACACATTTTGGAAATTAGCAAGAGAGGTGGCGACAATTCAGAATAGGACTCACTGCTGGTCATGCATGCACTTTCCCCATACCAGCACCACTGGGATACAAATGAGAGTGCTACCCTTGTCCCTTAATGATCTTTGCTCACAGCCTATCGATTCCCCATGTTTAGTCACCACTCTGGAAAGAGAGGGGGTTGGCAACGATAAGAGTTGTAATCGGCAGTTTAATTATCGCCCTTCAATGATTGCCCATTAGGCCGAGAGGCCCACCCCTGTCTGGGTCAAACCACAGAAAGGGATGGTCTGCCTCCAGGGCTCCGGACACTTGCTTATGGGGAATCAGAATGTACCTACACTCTCCCCGGGAAGTTCGAAAAGGGAAGCACCGGGATTACACTACGAATAGTACTGCAAGATAAACACAACCACAATATAATGGCTATATCATTTTCTAGGGGGGTTAGTAGGATCAATGGGGTGACAACGGCAATCCAGTGTTTATCCACCCACCTCGTCCCACCCCATGGGACAATGTTTATATGCGACGATAAGGCATACCCCTATTTACCAAATAATTAGGGTGGCACATGTTATCTTGGCTCAGTTCTTCCCGACGTCGAGATACTGGACGATTTAGCTTCAAAGTCTCTGAATACGCGACATAAGAGGGCAGTGTGGAACGAAGACGGAACCACAAAACTACACGGAGCAGGATGGGAAAAGGTGATGGGTTTCTTCTTCCCAGGAGCCGGCACAGTTATGGATAGTTTCCGGATAGATAAGTTGGCCTTGGCTCTAGAAAAGGTGGCTAACACCGCCACTGCCCATGACGAATTATTTGACACGGTAGTTCATATGCACACAATGGTAATGCAGAGCCGGGTGGCTTAGGACATGCTTTTGGGAGAGAAAGGAGGGGTATGCGGGGTAGTAGAAGGAAAATGTTGTACATACATACCAGATCCATCCGAAGGGGTGTCAGCCGCAAAAGTAAGATTGAGAAAGACTAGCCACGCATTGACTGTTGATGGAATAGCGCGAGAAAATTCTTTGAACGTTGATTGGCTTACCAATTGGTTTTCAGGATTGACAGGCATGATAGTAAAGTGGTTGTTGACCGCACTGGCGGTGATAATCGGGGTAGTGATTTGGGGGGCACTAATGAAAGCTTTAGTACTCTTGTGCATGAGAAAGTACTTTTCAGGATGGACAATGAAGAAACCGCTGGCAAAGACCATGGTCTTGGCCACCGATTCCAACCGGTCCTGGGCCATCGACCTGAACGAGCCCCTGGGCGATGCTGATGTGTTCGTTGCTTCTGAAGATTGTGATGATTTTGTTGCTGAAGATTGTGATGATTTTGTTGTAAATCCCCTGCGGGAATTGGCTAATGCTTCTTATGTATTACAAGCTCACAGCTGCACAACCCCGATCGATCCGACTCTGGACCTGACTGCGACGCTGGGTCTGGCTGTCGAAGGACCTGATACTCTGGATCCCGACGCTGTGTATGCGTCCATGGATGACTTTGACACAAAGGAAGTTTCTCTCTTTACTTCGAATTGTAATGCTCTGTACTCTGACCAGGAACAGATGACACAAGATATTGATGACGTTATGTATTCCCCAGAACAACAGCATGTACGGGCTCTCATGAACATGGACCTCGATTAACCTCGAAGATCTGCAAGGACTGCATTTGTGCGAGAGTGGGGGGAGCCAGTCGGCGACTGCCTTTGGAGGCCAGCTTGGAAATGTGGTTTTCCCAAGAAAGAGCATGGTAGATAGTGAGACCCAAAAGTTTGAGCGACAGAACTTCTTGGAGAGGATTGTTGAGAAATTAGATGGGAGGGTTTTCCAGTCAGTCTTTTTGGAGAGACACAGTAAGAGTGTGAGATTTGTCAGGATTGAAAGACATGTTTCACTTGTTTGACCAGTCTGTGATTTTGTCCAGGTCTGCAGAGAGCGAGGAGGCTGCAGACTGCCGATCTGAGGGAAGAGGAATGGAGTGGCAGAGAGTGGAGTCATCAGCAAAGAGGTAGAGAGGATTTTCCAGAGTCGAAGAGATCATTGATAAAGACCAGCAAAAGCACAGGGCCCAGAACATGACCTTGGGGAACTCCAGCCAGAACAGGAAGGGGAGATGAGAGAAATCCATTCAGGGCCACATGTTGACTACGACCAGAGAGGAAGTCCGCAAGCCATGCGTGGAGATTTCCATGGATACCATTGGAGAAGAGTTTGGTGAGCAGAGCTGGGTGCCAGACTGTATCGAAGGCACGTGATATGTCAAGGGAGACAGCTCTGATTTCCTGTTTGGCATTGAGGACCTCCATCCATTGTTGAGACAGCATAGGCAACATGTCCAGAGTAGAATGACCTGGTCTGAATCCAAATTGATGATCGGAGATCAAGCCATTGGAGAAGAGGAAGGATTTGATATCCGAAGCAATGATGGATTCCATGACTTTGTTGATAATTGGAAGCAGGCCGATTGGTCTGTAGTTGCAAGGATCTGTTTTTGCACCTTTTTGTGTAAAGCGGTAATGTTTGCTGATTTCCAAGATACTGGCAGATGACCTTGAGCAAAAGAGAGGGTGAAAAGAACAAAGAGAGGGTGAGATGGAGTGGCAGAGCAGGATTTTAGAACCCATGGACTGATGCTGTCTGGTCCAGTTGCAGAATCAGAGTCGAGGTTTGATAAAAACTTCTCCACCTTGTCAGGAGAGAAGGACACAGAGTCCAAGAGCAGTTGGGTTTGACTGGGTAAGGTGGGAACAGAGAGAGATGGGTTTGGGACACAAGATTTTGAGGCAAACACAGAGTTGAGGCATTCGGCTTTGTCACGTGCGGTGTCAACTTTGTAGCCATTTGAGGTAAGGGAGAAGGAGGAGGAACAAACACCAGAAACAGATTTGACAAGACACCACCAGGATTTGGAGGAAGGAGACAGGTTTGAGAGTTCATTCTTGAGTGTGGATAGATAGTGCTTCCTGGCACTCCTGAGGGTGGACACACACTTGTTCCAAGCTTGGTGGAAGGAACTGAGATTGCCTTCAGTTGGATTAGCCTTCCAAGAGGCAAAGGCAAGTTGTTTCAGGGCAACTGCCTCACAACAACATTCAGTGTACCATGGACGGGAGGAAAGAGAAGACAACTGAAGACGAGATGGGATAAATCTGTGCATGAGAGAGAGCAGTTTGCTTTGGAAGAATGCCCAGGAAGAATTGATGTCAGAGGCAGTAGAGATGGGAGACCAGTCCAGATGATTGATGGCTGCTTGCAGACCGTGCCAGTCAGCCTGAGTGAAATGCCAGACTCGTCGGTGCTGAGGAGACTCTCTGAGAATGGCCAAAGAGATGTCCACTTTAACAAGCACATGATCAGAAAAAACGATTGGAGCATAAGAAGAGCAGCAGACATTTGCAGGGAAGTTTGTCATAACCAAGTCAAGAAGAGAAGATACTCCATTGACTGAGATCTGGGTCGGGAAATTGACAGATTGTGTCAGTCCCAATGAGTCGCAGAAGTCCTTTGCTGAGGTGCCATGGCTGGTGAGAGAGGAACCCACACCCCGCCAGCTGGCATGATGACAGTTGAAGTGGCCACATATGGAGAAGAGAGAGTTTGGATGACTTGATAGAAGTTGGTCCATGTTGTCAGACAGCGAAATGTAAATGGAGTCATCACTGTTTGGAGGACGGCACAGAACACATATGAAGAAAAGGTGGGAGCGGAGAGGAAGCCGTAGCCAGAGGTACTCCTGGGGGTGGGGTGGAGAGAGGGCAGTGCAAGGAGAGTGAGGAAGAGAGTTTTTGATAAAGATAGCAACCCCACCACCAGGACGACGCTCAGGTCTATCATACCAGAGGAGGGAGTAACCAGGAAGAGATATTAAGGAATCAGAGACATCTTGAAGGAGGAAAGTTTCTGTTAAGCAGATCAAGTCTGGATTGTCAGAAGCAACCTGTATGGAGAGATCAATCAGGTTTGAGCGAAGGCGCCAGATGTTTGAGGTCCATGCCGTTATTGAGGAGAGAGGGGGAGCATCGGGTGCAGGACAGGGGAGGGGAGGGGTAGGGTCAGATGAAGGATGAGAGGGGGAGGTAGGGAGAGCAGTTGATAGTGTGTCAGAGATTACAGAAGAATTACAAGAAAGTGAAGGATGAGGAGGACGAAAGGTTTGATGGTGATGGGGTGAGGCAGAGTGAGGGGTTGTTTGAGGGGGGGCAGAGGAAAGTAGAAGGTTGGGGGAGGTGGAGGTATGGGATAGAAGGGAGACGAAGTGGGGAGGAGGCAGCTTTGAGGAGGAGGGGGGAGGGGGGAGAATTGGAGCGGGATGGTAGGGGGGGGAGATTTGAATGGGAGGGGTTGGGGGGGAGTTTTGAAGGGGAGGGGTGAGGGGGGAGTTTAGGAGGGGTGGGGCAAGGGGGGAGTTTAGGAGGGGAGGGGCAAGGGGGGATATTTGGAGGGGAGGGGCAAGGGGGGAGTTTAGAAAGTGGATGATTCATGAAAGACGAACATTTATAGCATATTGGGTTTATTGTGATTTTCAAGTTAGCGATCCATTTAAGAACGTTCCGTTCCGTTCAAGTTCGCGATCCGTTCATTAAAATGGCTTCACAACATTTTAAATCATATCAGAAGGACTGCTGTCAGAAATGTCAGTGATGGCTTGCTTTCTCGTTTGTCTCGCCTTGGTTTTATTATTTATTGAAATCGGATGAAACCACAAACCGTCATCCAGGTGCTTCAGATGCAACGTGCTCCATTGTGGAGGAAGCTGCATCTCTTGGAGGAAATGTTGATTTTGTTGTTCCACTTGCTTGTAATTGTAAAGGTCGATTTTGAAATGCCTCTGCGATTAAGACTAGTTTTTTCACTCTCTTTTGTACATAATTTGAGTGATTGAAGTTACATGCGAGTCCCATGCCGAACACTCGAAAAGGATCAGGCAACGTCTCGTGGGCGACATTGGGGCGAATTGCAGAACATTCCTTATCTGCTTAATATTTAGACAATATTCCTATTTTTTTACCACTATTACAAATATTGCTGATGCTCCGATGATATTGTGCACTTTGCGAATTTGAAGAGGTTGTACATTCAAATCCTTATCTGCCTCAGTTATTTAGTATGCTTTAGAGATCGACCTTAGTGTCAGTATATTTGAAGTGAAATGATTCAACTGTTGAGCTACATCGAGTCATCGTGCATTACTGCAAAGCTTGCAGCTATGAACCATGCTGACTATTTTGACAGTCTCGTGGTTGATCTTATTTTTGAGAAAGGTTAACAGGCCGATACTTGCCTTGAAAATAGCCATTGCTCAATAAACCCAATGGAAATTAACTACTTTGTTCAAAAGGCAATGACATGTGAGCAGTGGGCATGATCTCCAAGTGGAAATTAATTTATTTATTTTTGTATACAAAATCGAGGATCGTGTAAGAGCTAACATTAATCACAAAAAGACAAACTGACACATAAAACATAAGATAAAGGTAGTGGGAGACAAGTTGGGGAGAGAGAGGGAAGCACACACGAGTACAACATTCGAGAGCAGGAACATCGGGAGATCTGTGGGAGGGAGAGGGCTTGGGGGGAGGAGGCGTGGGAAGGGGGGGGGGGGGTTGGAGAAGTATAAAACACATGGACACTGCTTGGACTTCAAGGAAAGATGTCGGAATTTCAAAAAAGTGGATCTGGGGTGAATTAACGGGGGTAGAAAAGATCAAGGTTTTGGATGGGGGAAAACAAAAGATGGTGGTGAACAGCTGTTTTAAAGACCTGGAGGGAGGAGTGGGATTGAAGAGAGTGGGGGAGTTTGTTCCAGAGGTTAGAGAAAAGAGGAATGATTCTAAATTCTAAAAAGAGGAATCTAAATTGATTTGTTCCTTCACTTCATGTTATTTACAGAGTTGTTTTGCAGATTAATATCTTTTTTTTTCTTGCTAATGATAAACAAAGAAGAGTTCTAAGATGATTATTTATACTGCTTGGACTTTTAGAAAGCATGGTTAAAGGAAACGATTGCTGTATAAACTAGATTCGATAACAAGGTTTGAGCTTCTAGTTTGTCAGCACCTTGCAAATGGGATAGAAAATTGACTTAATAACAATAAGAAAGCAGCAATAACTGTTGATAAGCCCGCAAGGTCGCTCCGTGGAGCAGCCTGCACGTATTACACTGTGTGAACGAGAACGCCACTCAGGAGAGCGCATACTCCCGCCGTGGGTTTAGTTGGAATAATACGTTTTGTTTAACATCCCCTCTCCCCAAAACAATAAATGAAAAATAAAGTAGGCCATAACTGTCAGAGAATTAATTTTGATATATCTCGGAATTAGAGGAGAAAAAACATCATTTAAGAACAAGAATAAAAGCTTTAATGCAGTAAAACAGAAAAAATCTTTCCCAAAAATTTTTCCAAAAAAAATACCTGGATCCGGAATAATATCCTGAGCTTCAGCAAAAACTAATCAATTCTTCCTTATCTCAAGGGCAATCATCCCACCAACTTTCATCCAAATCCGATAATAACTTTTCCAGATATCTTGTTCACAAACACACGAACACACAAACATACGAACACACACACACACACACACACACACGGACGGACACGATCGAATGCGTTACTCCCTGGCAGGAGTAATAAACCTGCAGCAGAGCCAGAACCAGAATTATTTATTTGGTCTGGGAAGCCCATGCGAGGTTTCTTCTTCCTCAGCCACTCACAACCCTGGGGAAATATGCGATCTTTTTTAAAAGTTGAAATTTTGCCAAATCTGTTTTATTCGTTTGTTAATATACTTCAGCCATTGACAAATCTGGAACTCTGTCTTTATAAGTTCATCAAATACTGACACCGCAAATGACATTCGCTGAGCTAAATGTTGATATCTCTTCTGAGGTAAAAAAAAAAAAAAAAAAGTTTTAAAGCATTATACGTATCAAACGATACAACACTCTTTGGTGGTTTTAAAATGACAGAATATGTCTTTATTAGAAAAAAAAATGAACATTGAAGACACTGCTAAAAAAAATACACCGCTCTAACGCATAACCACGAGTTTAAACTACATTTACCACAAATATGAAAACTATTTTCATATCACAATGTTAATTATAGAATATGTAGTAGGTAATGTAAAAAAAAATGAGCCCTATCTTCCAATGGTAAACAATCCTTCAAAAAATTCCTGGATCGGGAATAATATCCTGAGCTTCACCAAAAACGAAGCAATAATTCTTCCTTATCCCAAGGGCAATCATCCCACCAACTTTCATCCAAATCCGTTGAGAACTGTTCCAGATATCTTGTTCACAAACACACGAACACACACACACGGCACGAGTGAATGCATGACTCCCTGGCAGGAGTAAATATCAGGCTACAGAGGTGTAATGAAGCACTTCAAGTTTATAGCCTTTTGAAACCTTTATTGACGTCTTGGACTAGGGAGTGCAAAATCGGTGTCTAAATTTGCCAGCGACAAAGTTTAGGAGTAAATGTAACAGGAAAGGGAATGTGATCACCTGTAAAAACATAAAAAGCAGATGGGTGAGATTAAAGTAGTTGGCCATGAAATGGAAAATAAGTTTCAATGCTTCGTGATGTGCAGAAATTTTTAGAAAATGTATAATGAGAATTAAAATAAAAAGAGAAAATTTTCCAAATGAGTAGATTTTGTAAATCTGCGCACAAGGGAATTATTTAAGAACTGCTGTGGACAAGACGTTTGGGGAATCTATAGCATCTGGCAAAAAATATACAATATATATATATATATAGTTGCGGTTCTGTGTTTTTACAAATAAAGGTTAATTTCCCCCTCATAGTTAGTCACACTACAACATGTAGCCTCGTTTAAGATCAGTTATTTCTTAGTAAGTGTAAGCGTAGACCTTTCCTATGTGTAGTTTTGCGTTGAGTAGAATAATGAGAGTTAGGTCTCCTTCCAATGCTTTATGCCGCCTCGATGTTTTGGTTTTTGGCGCAAATTACCAGGAGGCCGGCCTGACAAGCCGATCCAGGCCGAAGGAAGGCGGGACAGGAGAAGTGGGAGTCACCAGTAAGCACGAGCCGCCAATCAGGGCTTGAGGGGAGTGGCTTGCCACTGCGTGAAAAAGGCGTGGTTTGGGACATTCGAGGCAGGCCAGGGCGTGGCAATATAACCCTGTGCCCGAAGCCCCCACCTCAATTATGGGGAGAGGCGCTTTTCATTTATGAGCCGGGGTCCTCTGTTGAACAAGCTTGAGTTCAGAGTTCTGAGAGTGCGTGGTGTTGAATTGAGTTACGAGTTGAGTTCGCGGTTGAGCTTGAGGCAGATCCTCCATTGAGTTACGAGAGCGAAAGCGCGCCGTTGTATTAATCGCGCTGTGAGTAACCGCCCTGCCAGGCGAGAGACGCACAAATATTTCCTTCTTCCTGCCTGCCTTTGTTCGAGATACGCGCCGCGAGGATCCCTCCCGCCTGCCTGCCTGCCTTCATCGAGGGACGTGCTGTGACCGGCAGAGGGCCACGCCGGGTGAGCTGTTCCTGAACGACAAAGCCGGCACGTTCAGCACATGAACATTTCCTTCCTTCATCCCCCCCATGAGTGTGAATGGGCCCATTGTCTGGCTGAATAAGTCACGACTGTATAAGATCTGCTCTGTGTCTCTGTTCTTCTACCAATCATTGTAAATAATAATTATTAAACCTGCTATTTCTTTTATTCGACCGTCTCGCCCCTTCCATTATTGACTGAGGGTGGTACGAATTATATCGCCCTAATCGGGTTCCAACACCAAGGTAATAGCACGGACCACGTGGTGCGCCATCCGCTCGGGTGCACTAAAATTACGCGTGGTTCGTGCGAGGCTTGATCCCCGCTTCCGCGGTGGTGTGGGTACTTAGGTACGTGCGAACATTGTCCTGAAGCCCTGTCCCACGTCCGACCGGAAGTGGAGACTTAAGTCTCGCGGTTGCGACGACCCAAAAAGAACAACGGGCTTAATCTCCCCTTGGTAAGGGAACGGGGGTCGCACGAAACCGCAGCAATATATATATATATATATATATATATATATACACAGTCACGTGAAAAAGTAAGTGCACCCCATGTAAAGTTTTGACTTTTTCAACATACAGCTATTTGATCTTCATTTCAACAATATTGATAGATAAAGGTGATATAATATAACAAATATCATGAAACATTTACATTTTGTAGTCCATTGTATAATTTAAATAAACATAAATGCAAATTTCGCATGTGGAAAAAGTAAGTACACCCCTACATTTATCACTACTTTAAATACCTAAAATTAGAATCAGGTGCACCAGCTCAGGTGCAAATGATTAGAACATCGTTAGAGAGGATCTTGGAGGAACCTGTCTTATTTAAGCCTCAGACATATACAGTAGTTTGGTTTGCTCTTTGTTGTTGAAGTGTGTGGAGTCACCATGCCTAGACCAAAAGAGCCCTCTGAGGCCTTCAGAAAGAAGGTTATAGATGCTTACGAGTCTGGGAAGGGATTTTAAAAGATCTCCAAACAATTTGAAATCAATCATTCGACTGTCCGGAAGATCATCTACCAGTGGAGAAGATTCCAAACAACTGCCAACTTGTTCAGGGCACGCAACCCAAGCAAGTTCAGCCCGAGAGCAGACCGAAAGATGCTGAAAGAAGTCTCTAACAACCCCAGAATGTCGTCACGGAACCTACAGGTAGCTCTTGCCACTGTTGTTGTCAAAGTGCACGAGTCTACCATTAGAAAGAGGCTGCACAAATTTGATCTACATGGGAGGTGTGCCAGGAGGAAACCTTTGCTGTCCAGAAAGAACATCATGGCAAGACTAAAGTTTGCCAATGAACACCGAGGCAAAGACCAGCACTTCTGGAACAATGTGCTCTGGACAGATGAGTCAAAGGTAGAGCTATTTGGCCACAGTACCAGAAGACATGTTTGGCGAAAACCAAAGACAGCATTTGACCACAAGAACCGGATACCAACTGTAAAGCATGGTGTTGGAAACATTATGGTTTGGGGCAGCTTTGCTGCATCAGGGCCTGGGCAGCTCACCATCATAGAATCCACTATGAATTCTTCTTTGTACCAGAGGGTGCTTGAGGATAATGTGAGGCCATCTGTCGGAAAGTCGAAGCTCAACCGATGGTGGACCTTGCAACATGACAATGACCCTAAACATACCTGTAAATCCACCAAGGAATGGCTGAAAAGAAACAAATGGAGGGTTCTGGAATGGCGAAGTCAAAGCCAAGATCTAAATACCATCGAGATGTGTGGGGGGGATTTGAAACGAGCTGTGCATGCAAGAAACCCCTCAAACCGCACAGCTGAAAGAATTCTGCATGGAGGAGTGGGCAAAAATTTCTCCTGGTCGATGGCAGAGACTGGTACACAGTTATAAGAAATGCCTACATGAGGTTGTTTCTGCCAATGGGGGCAATACCACCTTTTGGAGCCAAGGGTGTACTTACTTTTTCCACATGGGATATTTGCATTTAGGTTTATTCAAATTATACAATGGACTACAAAATGTAAATGTTTCATGATATTTGTTATATTATATCACCTTTATCTATCAATATTGTTGAAATGAAGATCAAATAGCTGTATGTTGAAAGTCAAAACTTTACATGGGGTGTACTTACTTTTTCACGTGACTGTGTATGTGTGTGTGTATATATATATATATATATATATATATATATATATATATATATATATATATATATATATATATATATATATATATATATATATACACAGTATATATGTATATATATATATACAGTATATATGTATATATATATATACAGTATATATGTATATATATATATACAGTATATATGTATATATATATATATATATATATATATATATATATATATATATATATATATATATATATATATATATATATATATATATATATACACATACATATATATACATATATGATGGATCCGTGACTTAGGACTCAAGACTCATGATTGAGAGAAGGAACAACTGAGATATTTATTTGATTCATCAAACACACAAGCTTGTGGAAAGCAAAATGCTTAAACTGAGGCCCACAAGGACCAGGATTCCAACATGATGCTCTAAAATAATTCGGTCAAGCCTTTCATTTTATAAAGGGAATATTGGGGTGTGGTTTTAGCTCTCGAAACAAAGGAAAGACAGAGTGGTCTCCAAGGTCATTAAAGGGTCAAACAACATGTTGACTACTTTCTAGAAACCTGATTTTTGGGGGAGTTCAGCAAGTCGTAAAAATGTCAAACATGAAAGTGATATAACGCAGTCCTTTAACGGGGACTGGGAAAGATAGGTTGGTCTTCACAGAGGGATTATATCATCAGGGTCTGGATTTACAAAGCATATAACTTTTTATAACAAGTTTCCAAAGAACATGAAAGTATTATGAGTATACAGAAATCAATCAAAAACAGAACATTTTCTTGTTTATACTTGGTAATAGGTCAAACGATAATAGAACACAAGGGGGGAGGTGGGGGGGTCTGAACCCCCACATATATATATAATATATATATACATATATATATATATATATATATATATATATATATATATATATATATATATATATATATATATATATATACGTATGTACATGTATAAAAGTAAGTTTGCTTGCTTTGGTGCAAGCTCCACCCCTCTCCTCAGCAAGCAGTTGTAGAAAACTTCAACCCTCTGCAGAAAACTTCACCCCTCTGCAGAAAACTCCACCCCTCTGCAGAAAACTCCTCCCCTCTGCAGAAAACTCCACCCCTCTGCAGAAAACTTCACCCCTCTTCAGAAAACTCCTCCCCTCTGCAGAAAACGTCACCCCTCTTCAGAAAACTCCTCCCCTCTGCAGAAAACTCCTCCCCTCTGCAGAAAACTCCTCCCTTCTGCAGAAAACTCCTCCCTTCTGCAGAAAACTCCTCCCTTCTGCAGAAAACTCCTCCCTTCTGCAGAAAACTCCTCCCTTCTGCAGAAAACTCCTCCCCTTTGCAGAAAACTCCTCCCTTCTGCAGAAAACTCCTCCCTTCTGCAGAAAACTCCTCCCTTCTGCAGAAAACTCCTCCCTTCTGCAGAAAACTCCTCCCTTCTGCAGAAAACTCCTCCCTTCTGCAGAAAACTCCTCCCCTCTGCAGAAAACTCCTCCCTTCTGCACATGCGAAGAACATTGTCCTGAAGCTCCACCCTTCTCCTCAGCCAGAGGGTGTGAGGCAGGAGCAAATTTTGAGCAATCGCACATGCGCAATCCAAGCTCTGCCCTCTCCTCAGCAAATTTTATGTCTATTAATGACATAGTACAATGTCAGTACGTATGTCTATTAAGTACATAGTATAACGTAGTTATGTATGTGAAGGTGTTCTTTCCACGTGCATGTGGCACATAGTTATATAGCTGTAATGAAATCTCTATGCCCACCCGTCATCTGGGTGAATAGCCAATCAACCATATTAAATACAATGTCAGTTTGTGTTTGTTTGTGCAGATGTCTGTCCCCCTTCATCGGTTTTAAAGGCCAATCTTATAACACGGATGTGTATTCACTCCAGTATATTTTTGAGGAAAAAACAAACTCGAAAAACATTTTCCATAAAAGAGAAATTATGTCTCTTTTATTGGAATTATAGACGGTGGCTTGCAAAACGAGCCTCAAGGGTGGTGTACAGAAGCGTTTTTTAATGACCGTATACAAGGTGCAGGGAGGTGAAATTCGCTGCATGTGATGTGCAACATGCGCATTGTAAACCGAGTGTTCATTTACACCTGTAGGATGTCTAATAAATAAAGAAGATATGAGCACACCTGCCACTAGGCCAAGGCTTCAGACTCGGTCACACTCACGAGGCTGCACTGTTGAATAAACTGTTCCAAACCCATCATAATGCACCTTTCTAGTGCAGTTTCAAAATATTTGCCATTTTCCAGAAAGAGCTGGAAGGAATTCCTATCGTGTGCTGCGAGGTGGAAACCAATAGATGATTCCCCGGAGGCTGATGTCAGGAAAGTAGAGATCAGTCTCGGTATGAAAATTGGTCACATGGATGTCACCGGCTTCCGAATACGAAGATGAGCCCGATCCGCTATCTGACTCTAAATCCGAATGACTCTCACAGGTAACTTTAGTCAATAGGCCTAAATTTTATATACCGGTACTGCAAATTGATCAATTAATTTATAATTTTTTTGAAAGGAAATAATTTTTTGGGTACGAGTTTACAAGGGTATTACTATTAGGTATACTAGGGCATGCCCGTACTATATATATATCTAAAATTATATCCCCCCCCCCCCCCCTCTATTTACATGAAATGGTTTGGTCCATTCGCAAAGCCAAAGCGAACGGCTTGCGAGTACGGTGACAATCCCCCCCCTCTATTTACATGAAATGGTTTGGTCCAAAGCGAACGGCTTGCGAGTACGGTGACAATCCCCCCCCCCCCCCCCCTCTATTTACATGAAATGGTTTGGTCCAAAGCGAACGGCTTGCTGAGTTTGGTAAAGAAATCGCCATAGCTCGGTAACTACTTCTCCGATTAATATGAAACCTTGAAAAGGCACATCCTCGGGTCCCCGGCAATATACCTGGCAAGTTTCAAGTATATCGGACCCGTGGTTGTCGAGAAACAGCGGTCACAGACACACAGACAAACACACACACACACAGAGATTACTGGAATTATAGATAGATGAGTTGATTCAAAGTGTAAGTGCAAAGACTGAAAATGTACAAAATGAACAAGCTACACATGACGTCATGACAGTGACGATTCAGATAGCGAAGAGGAATAATTGAAGAAAACGTGGACCATCCCATTTACCAGTGCACATTTTGTCCTGTACGGCACATTTTACATAAACACCTGCAGGGAATTATAAAGTGAAAATCATGTTGGTATTTTGATGAAAATGAAGCACAAATTAATGTTTCCCAGTGTGGCTCAGTTCGATAAGTTTCATTTCGACATTATTCTACTTCCTTTTTTGGGCGCCATTTTTGTGCAGTACAGCCACGATATTCAAGCACAAGTCCCCAAATGTATACGATAAGCAAACTTGTCTTGGTGTCCTTTATTACCTCCAGCACCGAAGGTGGACAGAGGTTATGTTTTCACCTCTGTCTGTCTCGCTGTGAGCACAGGGTCCCCACACATTTATTATGGTTTTTTTCCCCACACGTTTTTTTCCAGGTTTTTTTTCCAAGGTAAAATTTTCATTTTTCAAAGTTACATTTTCCTACAGAAAATGCAGTGAATAAGTTGTTACCAACAGTTCTCCATGCTCTGACAATATAGTCATTATTGAGGTAAAAAGAAAATTTCAACCTACCTGTTTTATTTATGAAACTGGCACCCGTTTCATTATGAAATTTTATATTACACCCAAAAGGCACAGTGGCTGTATTGAATTCCACAACTGCTTCAAATTCAACAGTCATAATTCTAGTAGAGTCAGAGAGGTTGTATCCAACACACCTGCAGGGAATTATAAATGCTTCCAATTTGACATTTACAGTTCGAAGTCAATTTTTTTTATTTTTTTTTTATACAAGATCGAGGCTCGTGTAAGAGCTAACATTAATGACAAAAAGATAAACTGACATACAAAACATACAATAAAGGGAGCGGGAGACAAGATGGGGAGAGAGAGGGAGCACACAAGTACAACATTTGAGAGCAGGGACATCGGGAGATCTGTGGGATGGAGAGGGCTTGGGGGTAGGAGGCACGGGAAGGGGGGGGAGGGGTGGGAGAGGTGTAAAACACATGGACACTGCTAGAACTTCCAGGGAAAAAGTCGGTATTTCAAAAAAGTGGATCTGGGGTGAATTAACGGGGGTAGAAGAGATCAAGTATTTTACAGTTTTTTCAGCTCCATATGTCTTCAAACGATGGACAAGAGTTGGGTTTTTCCTTCCAACTCTTTAACCACTTCTCCAAGCAATCCATGTTTGTCTTTTGCTGCTCTTGGTAGAGTGTTGGCTTTCGACAAATGACTAAAGCTCTGTAGCTGCTCTGCTTTTTCACGTGATCAATCAGCATTCTTCATCAGCAAGTCGATATCACTCTCCAGCTGTTTTCTCTTTCTCCTCAACACCTGAACCTCCTATTCTTTTTTCAGACTTTCTTGCCCTCTCTTCCTCCGACTTCTTTTTGTCAATATGGGCACAATACTGCTTCACTACTGAGATTCACCATCGAGTGGTTCAGTGGTTAATTGATTCTTCACCACTGACCGAGTGATAGGGCCAAAAACGATATAGGGCATGATATTTCAAAAGGTTGTGGACGGATTCGTCCGAAAGTTGGTAGATTGGTGTGGTGTGTGACAAGGACGAATTGATTCAAGTTTGGTGAAGATGCAAATACGGATCCGGATTTTAAAAAAAGTTTATAAGTGATTCTTCACCATTGAGAGATTGGGGCCAAAAACGATATATAACACGATATTTCAAACAACTTTGGATGGATTAGACAAAACAAGGTAGATGAGTTGGTTAGACGACAATAACTAGCCGATTCGATTTTTGTTCAGGTCCAGATTCAGATCCGACCGATCAGTGAGATGCAAAACGTAAAGTGTTCAGCTTGGCGGAGGTATGCGCTCTACCGAGTTCCTTTCTAGTTTGTTATATGGAGTAGTGAGCCAATAAGGGTCCTCCCGGCCTCCGCTAGTTATAACAATATGAGTACTTAATTGTAGCATTTCACAAGATGAAGGACACTGATAGAATTGAAATCAAATTTTTCCATTATTCGCCATCAGCAGGACAAGGGGTACACTTTGAAAGTGAAAATAATGCACAACAATAAAACAAAGAAAACAAAAGTTAAACAGTGCATCACACAGAGTTGTTGGCATGTGTAACAACCTGCCAAAAAGATGAAAGAGTTGAATCAGGTGACTAAAAGCTGATAGGGAATACAAAGGCACAGAAACCGCTTGAGTGCTTAAGCCCATCTGGCGAAACTTTTCCAGCGAAAGTTCAACAATGGGATGTACAATGGAACAGCTATAACAATGGGAATTACAGAAACATCCCAGATATGAAAAAATGCCCAGAAATATCCAGTACATAAGAAACAGAACAAACTGGATTGGCCCGGTGATCTTCTGATCACCCTTATTTCAATTATTTCGGTCATCAATCATAAACACCTTCCATGGCATTAGAAAAGTGATTGAAGGTGTCGTTAATATTGCAGTCCAGAAAAATTTGAAAACAAAACAACTTGCTCTGCAAGAGATTCTAAGTTCAGCTTCCATTAGAATTAAACTGCCACAGATCGAGTCACACCCCAAAATCAAACATGGACACAACACCTTGATGTCAGAGGAGAGGTGAGTTTGTGCCATAACTTTTAAGACAGCATTCAATCGAGTCTGGAACCAAGGAACCTGGTATTGTTAGAATAAATGGGGATCAAAGAGACCATATTCTGCAATGACAGGAATTATACCTGACACATCTCTACGGTTTGGCAGGGGATCATTAAATTGGCAACCCAATGACAAACGTGCAGGGGTTATCAGAGCGGTTTCTTTGGCGCAACCATTTCCACTTGCTTCCTTCCAACATAAGGTCAGGTGTTGGGCTGTTCATATATAATACGTGTTCAATATGATTCATATCACCTGTATAATAATGATGCGATACATCTATCTTCATTAAGACGTTGACAACAGGCTTTGAATGATAAGTGGAACGGTACATTCATTCTGTTTATAATCTGTGTTCCAGAGAAGTGTAAGGATCTTCTCTAAGAACATTTCAGCGATATGCTTCATCTTTTCATTAGCACCACAATGTGGACCACATTTACCAAAAGCGTCACTGGACCAGCAACAATCAACATTGTGGCATCCACAGCAGGATAGGGCATTGCCATACTGTGACAAGTGGTTCACCTGTTCATCTTTCAAGACCTCTGCATCATCTCTAAGGCTCAGGTCATAAGCATTATAGAATACTGAGTGCCCACCCTGAAGGGAGCATCTGATACAACATTTTAGGGATTAGATACTCAAACAAGTACAGAAACATTCAATTTACACCTGAGGAGTGCACATGCCAAATAAATGAATAACATCCTCCAGCGCAGCACTCCCATGTTTTGATACCCATGTGCAGCACATAGACGATATTGGGAGGGAGAGGTGTGCAATAATTGATTGATTAATTGCATAATTATAATCAATAAATAATAGACGTAAAATAATTTCTTAATCAATTGACTAATAGCATACCTCAACCACCAGTGTGAACCACCACCTCGACCACCTCAATCCCCGAAGCTGTAACTTTTTGAAAATTAATCAAATAAGTCATTAATCAATTTTTTTTAAATTAATTAATTAATTGACTAATCAATAAATTATAATTAATCGATTAATCAATAAATCAAAAATATCCTTTGTAGTCGCATCACTGGGTCACTGTCGTATTGCCCTGATGAGAAAGAAAATAAATAAGTGATTGATACCAAAAATAAATAAATAATAATCGTAAAATAATTAAATGATTAATCAGCTGGCTAATAGAATACCTAAACCACCACCGTTTCATCCGAATCTATAACATTTTAAAAAATCAAGTCATCAATCAAATAATTCAATAATTAATCGATTAATTGATCAATCAATATATCAAGCATACCCTTTACAGCCAAATCACTTGGTCATTATCATGTCCAAATATCAGCTTCCTCACTCAAAATATGCCTGAGATATTTCCCAGATCAGAAAGGAAATAAATAAGTACTTAATGAATCGATTAATAATTAAGTAATTAATATATTAATTGATTAATCAAAAAACAAAATTATCGTTTTGGCCAGAGCACTTGCTCGCTATTGTTCCGAAATTTCAGCTTCCTAGCTCAAAGGATTAGCTGCGATATCGTCTGGACAAACAAACAAGAAAACAAGAAAACAAACAAGATAGAAACTCCCTTTCAGTGTGCAACATCACCGGGTCCCCGGCGATTACGTCATGCAGCACCTGGAGACGGAATAGGAAAAGAGCGATGTTCAACAAGACAAAACTGTGAGATCAAATGTTCACATTGGAGGATAATCTGTCTTAACATCAATTCATTTGCTCCATTTATCCATCCCAAGAAAAATAGAAGTCTTCTTAGTGCTGCTGCAACCAGGTCTTAGTAGTCACAATGAGTTTCTCATGGTCTGAAAGTGTTGTGCCATGATGGTGAGACTTCACATGACAAGGCAAGGAATGATAACATGCATATATTAGGGGCACATCTGGACTGTATGGTGGGTCATTCAACTGATTCAAGCTACAGTCAAAGTGGTATTTTGTGCAACAAAGGCCTGGTGCAAAGGCACATTCGCCTGCATAACGGAGCAGCACATCTTTGGTCAACATTCTGATCATTGATTCTCCTTCATGGTGTCTCAATTTCCACACAAGATTGGTATCATATGTAGATGTTGATGAAGAGGATTCTGCAGTGGCCGTAATGGTCCCGCAACAGATTCTGCGACCTCCAATTGGAGCGCTGAACACTGAACAGGCTCCTCCGACCTAGAGCATTGGGAGGTGATGATGTCAGCAGAGAGTGCCCAATTGGAATTGGTCTTGTTAATAGGTGATCTATATAGACCGATCCGATAAGGACGATCATGCCCCCTTCGTCGATTGGCGACGCTCTTGTGTCCGCCATTACTGAGAGGCATCCCGACCCAAACTTAAATCCAGCTGGCTGTGCCAGCCCAACTATCATCACGATCGTACATGAAAAGTGTCCGTGATAATCGTTCTCAAGTGTTTCTCTATACATGTGGAGCGGTCGTGGACACCCGGCACCTGAAGGCACACGATACAAACCCCGGTTTCGGCGATTCGGCGCACGGCCATGCCACCCTGAAGGCACCTGGCACCTGGGAGTACCAGGTTTCCACTTCCACCTGCACCAAACCTATTTTGTTAGCAACCGCGTACCCTATTCTATGCCATTCCGAGCCCCCTTCCGCCTTAGCCCTGAGTTTCTCGACCACTACGATAACGACTCCTCTGACCGACCCGACTAGGTGCCCGTCCCTTCATGACTCCTCCATACGGCCAGGATGGGCCTCTGACCACTGTCTACTATATAAGAGAGCCGTTGGTCTGTCTGTCTGTGTCGCCATTTTTCTCAGTTTCTCAGTGAACGGATCTTCGTCAAACTTTCAGAGGTTCATCGGTGAGTTCCTGTGAGTGTTTTAGGCAAAAAAATATAATTTTTAAAAAGTTTTTTTTGGGGGGATTTTTTAAAAATCGCTCTTTCGTGCCAAAGCCTTTTTGATTAATGACAGTTATAATTATATACAAGTACACAGTCACATAAATTAAAACAAAACAATTTTGCAAACATTTGAACACAAATAAATCAAACAATTCCAGAAGTGTACGAAGTTGCTGGTAAGGCTTCTTCTTCTTCTTCCTGAACGTCTTCATACTTAACTCAGAAACGTGATGAACGGCACATTCAGCAGCATATATTCAACAAAAAGGTGAAATGATGTTTCGACATTTGTGATGGATTCTGATTTGGATGTAGTTGCTTTTCCATTATATTTGCCCTCATTTAAAACCTGTTAATGTTTCTTTTTCTCTTGAGCAACGCCGGGTACTCCATCTATAAACACTTATGTACTTTACTCAGGGTACAAATACAAATACAACTTTGTATGGGGGGTAATATTGGCTATGTGGCCGCAGCCTCATTCGGGGTGTGGGGGACCAGGAGAGGGGCGTCAATTCTCTATGTAAATGTAAATCGTGTAGCGCCATCTGGTGTTGGTGGCAGAGGCTATTACAATTTTCTGTTTTACCTGGGCAACACTGAGTTTAGAGGGTATTACAATTTCCATTTTTTACCTGGACAACACTGAGGTTAAAGCACTCTTTGCATGGGTAAATTTTTTCTCCTTCTCATCCCCCCTCCCCCTCCCCCTCAAAACGGAAGGGCCTGTCAAAGCCACCCCCCCCCCCCACCCCAAAAAAGATGTGTATGTAGTATATCTTATCCCCCTCTCCCCACACCTCTTCCACACCTCCCCTCCCCCCCCCCCCCCCCCGCCATGATGACCTCTGCCAAAGTTCAAACGACGTGGGTTTAATCTCTACATGAGAGAATTCCACATAGCTATTTGGGCGGTGTATACGCTAACAGATTGCTGTCTCCATCGATCTTGCCAAGGCCGTAACACCTATCGTTTCACAATCCGTTTAACTGTTGACTTGGTAGTTTTTACAATGAAGGAAACACGTATCAGAACGTATCAGAACGTATCAGAACGTATCAACCAAAGCCTTCAATACGACATAGCGATTGTGAATGTGACAGCTTTGAGGCGTGTTTCGCTTCGCATAGCAGTGACGGCGAGCACCAACATGAGGCTGTAAGATTAAAATCTGGCTTCAAGCCCCCTCACCGCCCAAAGCCTTCAACCAGACATATTAACACGCTCCTCCCCCTTCATTCCCGTTCTTCAAAGCAAAGCGGTAAAAATTGTTGTATCGCCATTATATATTACGAGCAACAGTACCTTAGCTTCAATTGGGAAGCGCGATTTATATAAACATCCGTTAAGTATCACACACAAATCATCAAAATCTAAACAGCATTTTTAGAATTTCAATAAAAAACCACATCACTGTCCATATCGTTCACTGTTCAACTATTCAACGGTACACTTAGGGCGGGTACCGTTGCTCATAAAGGTAAATCACCATTCATTCAATTTATTAATTCCGCCGCCATAGGTGGATGGAGGTTATGTTTTCACACCTGTGTGTCTGTTACTTGCAAATGGAAGATTTTAAGTATATTGGTTGGTCTTGTGCGTTATTCTGTCTGTCTGTCAATCGCTTAAGGTCACAATTCTAAACCGATCAGCCTGAATTTTACCAAGTTGTGCAAGTAGTTAAAACTGAAAAGCCTATTGATTTTTAGGTCAAAAGTCAAAGGTCATCTTGAGGTCAAATTTCTAAAATCGTAATTTTTCATCCTATTGACGTGAAAATTGAACAGCATTTGTATATCGAGTCATTGAATTGGAAAATCAACTATTTGAGGGCAAAAGGTCAAAGGTCAACTCAAGGTCAAACTTCTAAAATCATCAATTTTCATTTGAAAAATAATAAATTCTCATCTGATTGACCTGAGTTATGATTAAGATCGTAAATTTTAATATTTAATGAAATGGACAAATGGAGAGATCTCCATGGCAATATTTTTTTGAGGGCAGGGCGGGTGGAGGGGAGGTTGGGATCGGGGGGGGGGGGGGGAGTTGGGTGGATTTTGAAAGTATCTTGCTCTGCATGACGTCTTTCTTGTTTGTTTGTCTGTGAACAAGATATCTCAAAAAGTTGTGGATGGATTTGGACGAAATTTCCAGGAGATGTTGGGTGTGTGACAAGGAAGAATTGATTGAATTTTTGTGAAGAGCCGGATCTGAGAATTTCTAAGTGATTCTTCACCATTGAGTGATAGGGCAAAAACCGATATACATCACGATATATCAAAAAGTTATGGACGAATTTGGACAAAACTTGTTGGACAAGTTGAGTATGTGACAAGGACGAATCTATTTGATTTTAGTGAATATTTGAATCCGGATCCGGATACAATCATTTTTAATGTTTAAGTGATTCTTCACCATTGAGTGATCGGGCCAAAAACGATATATAGCATGATATTTAAAAAAGTTGTGGATGAGTTATGACAAACTAGATGGATGAGTTGGGTAAGTGAAAATAACAAGTCGATTAGATTTTGGTTCAGCCTGGTGGAGGTTTGCTCTCTACTGAGTGCCGTTCTAGTTATACTTGGATTTAAAAGCTAAAACACCCTAATAAGTACCGGTACCATCAAAGGGACTGCAGTAATTGAAAAAAGAATGACAACCACCACCTTCTCAAACCAACTTTGGATCAATATTAAATCCTGCTTAGAAGTGTTGGGTTGGGTTAGCACATGCATTCATATCAGAATAAAGCAATGACAACAACAACGAGAACGACACTCTGTAGAGCACATAGCTCCACCAGGATGAACAGTTTACGTTTTTAACCCACTGATAGGCCGGATCTGGATTCGGACCTGAACCAAAATCTAATCGGCTTGTTCTTGTCACCTAATCAACTCATCCAGCTAGTTTCGTCATAACTCGTCCATAACTTTTTTAGATATCATATCGCTTTTCACCCGATCTCTCAATGGTGAAGAATCACTTAAAAATTAAATAATACTCATATCCGAATCCATATTCAGATCTTCACCGAAATCGTATCGAATCGTCATTGTCAGACACCCAACCGGTCCACCGAGTTTCGTTGAAATCCGTCCACAACTTTTTGAGATATCCTGCATTCCTTCAAATAAGCATCATCCACTCTCATCCCTCAGCAAAATGGCTTTGTAAATACCAAGGGCCATATTGTGGTTGATCTGATAATAGAATTGATGGACCAGGATCGAGCAGTACAATCTTTGCAGGTTTCTTGAACATAAATAATATCCCCTGGCTGTCCTACTTGATAGGACATAACAAATGTTCTTATCTGAAATCAAGGTGGAGCAAGATAGGGATTTTGTTGTTTTTGGCCCTATCTCCCAATGGTGAAGAATCGCTTAAATATTCTAGTAGCCGGATCCGAATCCGGATCTTCACCAAAATCTAATCATTTCGCCCTTGTCACATACGCTACATCTCCGCCAAATTTCGTTTGAATCCGTCCACAACTTTCTGAGATACCTTGTTCACAGACAAGAAAATGTACAAACAAACAAACAGGGTGAAAACATAATAGTGTAAGCTCTAGTGGGGAGTTCGTGGCCATCGCAAAAGTACAAAGTCACCCATGATTTTATTGTTGTACATACCAAGACGTTTCAAAAAAATTTGGGTGACAAGCCCAAATCTGTATAGATTTTGCTACACAAAGCGATTTTCAAAATGGCCACCATAAGTATTACTTTTGACCATATCTTGGTCGGTGAGACTCATAGAGACATGATATTGGTGCCTAAACCTATGTTTTCATAGTCAAGGAACTCAATAAGACCAATAACAATTACATTGGCTCCTTCGTTTGCGGTAGCCATCTTGAATTTCAAAATGGCCGCCATTCAAAATCGCAGTTGTCCAGATATCAGTCATCAAAACACACAGACGCTTGATGTTGGTGGCTATACTCATGCATTTAAGGCCAAGGAATCCAATTATGGGAAAATCCTCACCATTATCTTGAATCGTCAAGGGCTTGCGCTAAGCTATGGAGAACTGCGACGATATCAATATGACATTGCAACCAACACTGCACAGCAGAATAGGCAGGATGTTGCACAACCAGCTCATTTTGATCCTGGAGAATTCACATCAGCAGCCGTTGACAACTGGGATCATGAAGGTGCTAATGTGTCTGAGTATGACACAGTCTGCATTCTTTTCCAGGACAAACCTAGTTCCCAGAGATTTAAGCCCAAACGGTCCGATACACTGGTCGAACATGGCCTGCAGGCTTTTAAGGGAACGCTCCCATGCCAGATTCTTCAAGATTTCCATGCACCTGTGAAACTACCTGACCTTCCAAGTTCCTTCAAGGGCAATGATGAACTCTACGAATCTGATAACACAGAAGAAAAGAAGCTCACTGACATTGCGTAGTCAATTGGATGTCTTAATCTTGAGGTCAAAGACAACCAGGTTGCTCGCATCATCTACCCTCAATTGCAGACCATGCCTTCTTGGAGTGCTAGTAATGCCGTCTGGACAGATGAAAAAGTTCCACTCAAGCAAGTAGCATTCCTACCTGTTCTGCCATATCCCGGCACATTGTATAGTGCTGTGTAAACACAGATGAAGAATCTGGTAGCAATATGCTCACAACTGGTCCAGGACAAGCTTCTCGTTTATGCAGATGAAAAGGTGTACTGTAAGGCTAAGGAGATCCAGCTTCTGCGACCAGCGGAATTCAAGAGTCTCGTACTATGTCTTGGGACATTCCACACAGTCAAGACTTTGCTTAAATGCACTGGAAAGAGTTTACAAGGAAGTGGTGCAGAAAATGTGTGGCTAGAAGCTGGAGTGTATGGACCAACGGTGATCCAGAACTTTATTCTCAATGCAGGACATTACAGTCGTTCACTGCATGCACAAAAACTCCTAGCTGAATCAATGCAACGCCTGCTGTACAAGGAGTTCTTTGTGGATAAAGGAGTCGAAAACTATTCTCATGAACTAGAAATTCTAGATCAACTTAAGAAAAGCACAGCCAGAGGAAATGTATCAGAGAGTCAGAAGCTCTTGGAGCAGTTCCAAATGTCCTCTTCAAAGCTAATCGATGATCTGAAGACTTTCATCAAGACAAGATCATCCACAAATGAGAACTTACAATTCTGGTGTCAGTTCCTGAAACGACATGAAATAGCTCTTGATCTGTTGCGAGCTGACCGAGAAGGATTATGGGACTTACATCTTGATGCAATGCAACATGCCCTCTATGAGTTTGCTGCTTGGGACTCAACTAATTACCTTCGCTGGGGCACAGTGTACCTAGAAGATGCAAGGAGTCTGCCTTAAACAGCACCATCTGTCTTCAGGAACTTCTCTGAGGGTCATTCCTTCTCAATTAAGGACAAGCCTGGTCGCTTCACAGCAGTTGGCAGTGATCAGAAGCTTGAGCAGACTATCAACCTCTCATCAAAGTGCAGTGATGGTGTCATTGGGCATGCCAAGCGAAAGGAGTATGTCACTCAGTGGGATATAATCTATCATGAAATGATGGCTGTAAAAAATTTGCATCGCGAGTATACTGGCGTCAATGAGAGCACGGCAGAGGCATGGCACCATCACGAATCATCACAGTCAACCACCAATAAAAAAGAAGGGCACATCCAAGAAATGATGAAGTACATTGAAGAGAGAGGGTCGCCATTTTCAGCAGAGTATCCCCCAGTGCTGCACAACTTTGTCACAAAAGAGGTGATGACAGAAGAGATCAGAAATGATGTCCTGAACGCATCTGAAAAAGGCAAGAAGAAATATGAGGCATTCCACAGTGAAAGGATGATCAACAAAACCTTGAAACTGAATGACACTATTCACAGAACGAACATCAAAACTATGATATCAATCAGAAACAATCCCCAAAAAACAACAAGGAAAGTGATCAGAAAAATGAACATGACTGACAAATCAATCGAAATCGCTCGAGATAGAGGTCTTAACACAGAAGCTCTTCTGAAGTATGATGTTTTGCCATCTCCCATGCTGTTCGATGATGATGGGCTTATGACCAAGCCTGAGAAGAGTCAATTTATTCGTGAGCTTGAAGATAAACTGAAGTCTGACGATTATTCCTACCGTCACAAGCCTGAGTCGGCGTTCTTTATAGATATCATGGCAGCAGTTCGCAGAGTGCCCCTCACTGGACTTTCAAATTTCTCTGATCTGCCTTCAAACTTCACACAGTTGACGGATGTGTACCACAATTATGGTAGATGTGATTACATCTTTGGCATTTACAATGACAATCCATCAGTGAAAGACAGTGAAAGGTTGCGGAGATGCAGTGTGACTCCAGTCGTTCTGAGCACGGTTGAACAGCCAACCCCCCTTCCTAAGGACATGGCAACATTCTGGCCATCAAACAAAAACAAAGTGCTGCTGGAGAAGCTAATCTATAACTATAACTATGTGCATGAACAGTCATCGCAAGGCCATGAACAGCTGACAATACTCAGCCAGCTATGCATAGACTGAAACGACTGGCAGTGCATAAAGATACACAATAGTACAGAACATGACATGCGGAACCTGCAGTGCACAGTTGCGGAGGCAGATCTACGCATACCCATGCATATCCTTGATTGTCTCCAGGCAAGTTACAAAACCTGCATTGTTATCTCCAATGATACAGATGTGATAGTTGCCTTACTGTTTTATATGCCAATCTTTCTTCAAGAGGGACTGAAGGAACTGTGGGTACGGGCAGGTAGAGGCACCACCACCCGTTATGTACCCCTTCACATTCTGCATGCACGGCTGGATCCTGCTCTCTGCGCAGTCCTTCCAGCACTACACAGCCTCACAGGGTGTGATATCACCAGCAAGATTGGCACCAAGAAAGCAGCCCTCAAGGCTGACCCTGAGATCCACTTGCGAGGATTTGGCACAACCGCTCCACTAACTTCTGCAGTGATTGAGAATGCAGAACAATATTTGGTCAAAGTAGCAGATGCTGGGAGCAAATCCGGTAATTTCCAGGAGCTTGGAGCTTATCAATTCCATTTCTCAAAATCAACTTCGCATCAAAATCTGCCACCGACAAGTCAAAGCCTTGAACCTCAACATTTATCATGCATTCTACAATGCATACACCACGATGCATGCTCTAGATAGGCAACTCAACGTTAGAATAGGAGACCTTGATCCAGTGGATTACGGATTTACCCTCGAGAATAGCCATCTTTTGCCATCAACATCATGGAAAACCCTCGAGCCACGTTGGTCCATGTTGTGTCATTGTGGCAAATGCGCTCGTGTAACGTGCCCTTGTCGAGAAGCTTCGGTAAAATGTTCTGTGTTCTGCAAGTGCCAGAAGACTGAAAACTGTAAAAATCCTTACAACTGAGATGAAACATTAGACTCTGATATGCACCGAAATTACAACTTTGAGGTAAATAATCATTGATTTAGAGTCATTTCAAGTATAGCCGTTAGGTTTTGGTGGCCATTTTGGACGCCATTGTGGATTTTTAGGTTACATGATAACTCAACCAAATGAACCACTGTATTATTATACTCTTATCATTGGATTCCTGGCCTTAAATATATTTAAAAAATAACCACCTTTAGAGGCCATTTTTCCCCGCAAAGCGGGGGTTGGCCTTTTTCGGGAACCGTGGTTGTTGTTGTTTTTCGGTCCCCGATTTGAAGCAATGTTTTACGGCCGGATGCCCTTCCTGACGCCAACCCTTTTTGCTGCCTTTAACGACAAACAGGGAATTACCAGTGAACTGGTACTCAATTAGCCGACCTCGGAAGGATGACAGGCTGAGTCAACCCCCCTGGCGTTAATTGCAGCGATCGACCGGGATTCGAACCCAGGATCCTTGGTATCCTAAGCCGGCACCCTAGCCGCTAGCCCAACACCAGGGATTCATGCCTTAAATGCATGAGTATAACCACAAACATCAAGCGTCTATGTGTTTTGATGACTGATATATGGACAACTGCGATTTTGAATGGCGGCCATTTTGAAATTCAAGATGGCTGCCCCAAACGAAGGAGCCAATGTAATTGTTATTGGTCTTATTGAGTTCCTTGACCCTGAAAACATAGGTTTAGGCACCAATATCATGTCTCTGAGTCTCACAGACCAAGATATGGTCAAAAGTAATACTTATGGCAGCCATTTTGAAAAGCGCTCTCTGTAGCAAAATCTATACAGATTTGGGCTTGTTACCCAATTTTTTTTGAAAGGTCTTGGTATGTACAACAATAAAATCATGCGTGACTGTACTTTTGCGATGGCCACGAACTCCCACCTAGAGCCAGGAGTATAACCTCCATCCACCTTCGGTGGCGGAGGGAACAAGAACAGCAGTCGGTGGAGAGCATATACCTCTGCCAGGCTAAACAGTTTACATTTTGTATCCCACTGATAGGCCATATTTGGATTCAGACCTGAAACAAAATCTAACCGGCTTGTTCTTCTCACCTAACCAACTCGTCCAACCTCGTTGGTCCACAACTTTTTGAGATATCCTGTTCACAAACAGAGACAGAGGTGAAAACATAACCTCCATCCATCTTTGGTGGTGGAGGTAACAAGTAAGCAGGGAGAATGCACCTCTGTCTGTCTATGACTCTATGTTGGTCAGGTTCACTATGTTTTTTCATTCACATTTTTTGGAGATAAGCAAAACTATACATTTTTGCAATATTCAGACATGAGGAATCCCAAAATTAATGTTGGGATTTGCGTAGACACCTGCATGGCCGCCATTTTGGATTTTCAAAATGGCCGCCGTAAAATACATAATTTGCGCTATCTCGGCTTCTAGTTAACTTAGAATCTTATTTAAATATGCTAATCCTATGTTTTCTGGGTCAAGAAAACCATTGGTGGGATCATTAGACTTCTAATCCTAACACTTGCTTCACTTTTAGGACTTTCCAGATGACACTCAGCACAGTGATGAAGATCTGTAAAAGCATATTCCTGAACGGTATAGACCTAATAGATCCTGTGTATAGGACTTATAGTTCAATCTGATACTAACAAGGCTGCTTTCTTGCTTTATAAACCCATACCTATAACTTCAAAGGACTTGCAATATCATGTATTATGTAATGCAGTTATAATAATAATAATAATAATACATTTATTTTATATAGCGCTTTTCAAGAAACCCAAAGGCGCTTTGACCGAGTACAAAAAAACAAGTGCAAAAAGACAAAAATCAATAGGTAAATAATCAAAGAAAAAGGAAGGAGAAGGAGAAGAGATAGTCAGGGGTTAAATGCTGTTGGTTAAATGTTGAATGCAATGTTGAACAGGTGGGTCTTGAGTGATGTTTTGAATGTGGTGAGTGAGGAGGAGTCTCTGATGGTGTGAGGTAGTGAGTTCCAGAGGGTGGGAGCAGCGATGGAGAAGGCCCTGTCCCCCCAGGGTCTGAATTTGGTCCGCATGGGAGGAGGGGGGGGGTCAGGAGGTTGGTACCAGCAGAGCGGAGGTTGCTGGTGGGAGAGTGTCTGGAGAGGAGGTCAGTCAGGTAGGATGGGGCCAGGTTATGGAGGGCTTTGTAGGTCAAGAGGAGGATTTTGTACTGGCTTCTCTGGGGGTTGGGGAGCCAGTGAAGCTTATAAAGGACGGGGGTGATGTGGTCACGGGTCCGGGAATGGGTGAGTAGACGGGCAGCGGAGTTCTGAATGTATTGGAGTTTATTGGTGATTATTGAGGGTGAACCATTGAGGAGGCTGTTGCAGTAGTCCAGACGGGAGGTGATGAAGGCGTGCATGAGGGTTTCTGCAGCCGTGGAGGAGAGGGATGGACAGAGACGGGCGATGTTTTTCAGGTGAAAGAAGGCTGTCTTTGTGATCTGTTTAGTGTATTTGTCGAAGGAGAGGGTTTGGTCAAAGATGATGCCAAGATTCCGGATGTGAGGGGAGGTGGATACTGGGAAACCGTCGATGTTGAGGGCAAAGTTATGGGTGGATTTGGTGAGCGTTTTTGGGCCAATGACGATTATTTCAGATTTATCATAGTTCATAGATTTATCATAGTATCATAATTTGAGGAAGTTGATTTGAAGCCAGGATTTTATTTCAGTGATGGTTTGTCAGGATAGAGTGGGTGGCGGTGGAGATGGACTTGGTGGAGATGAAAAGCTGTATGTCATCGGCGAAGCAGTGGAATTGGAAACCACGACGGCGGATTAAGTGACCAAGGGGGGGGCAGGTACAGGATGAAGAGGAGGGGCCCAAGAACTGAACCTTGGGGGACACCTTGGGGGAGGGGAGCAGTGGGGGATTTGCAGTTATTGATGGAGATGAACTGTTGTCTGTCGGAGAGGTATGATTTGATCCAAGAGAGGGCAGTGCCGGTAATGTTAAAGGTGGTTTCAAGTCGGGTGAGGAGGATGGTGTGATTGATGGTGTCAAAGGCGGCGCTGAGGTCGAGGAGGATGAGAATGTTGAGGTTGCCGGCGTCAGAGGAGAGGAGAAGGTCGTTGGTGATTTTGAGGAGAGCAGTTTCAGTACTGTGATTGGAGCGGAATCCGGATTGGAATGTTTCATACAGGTTATTGGCAGAGAGGTGATGTTTAAGTTGAGTGGCTACAGCGCGTTCCAAAACTTTTGACAGAAAGCGTAGTGTGGAGATGGGTCTGAAGTTGTTTAGGGTGTCAGGGTTGAGTCCAGGTTTTTTCAGAATGGGGGTAACAGCAGCAATTTTTAGGGATGGTGGGACGAAGCCTGTAGACAGGGAGGAGTTTATTGTTGCAGTGATAAGTGGAGAGAGAGCAGGAAAGGAGGCCTTGACAAAGCTGGAGGGGATGGGGTCAAGGGTGCAGGTGGCAGTTTTCATTCCTATGAGGAGTTTAGAGAGGTCAGTAGGGGAGACTGGGGAGAACTGAGACAGGGGTTGGCAGGATAAGGGGGGGCAGGTGGTTTGAGGGGGAGCAGGTGCGGTGGTGGTTAAGCTGCTGTAGATGTTGTCAATTTTGCGTTGGAAGAATGAAAGGAAGGAGATGCAGTTGTCTACTGTGAATGACTGGGTGGTGGTGTCCAGGGGGCTGAGGAGTTTGTTTATTGTAGAGAAGAGTGCTTTTGGGTTTCCAGAGCCAGAGTGGATAATTTGAGAGTAGGCGGAGCGGGCGTGGGAGAGGGCATCTTTGTAGTGCTGTAGGTGGTCCTTGTCGGCTTGTGAGTGAATTGTGAGACCTGTTTTATTGCGGAGTCTTTCAAGTTGGCGAGCACGAGTTTTCATCAGGCGGAGTTCAGGGGTAAACCAGGGAGCAGAATGGGTGAAAGAAACTGTTTTGGTTTTTATAGGCGCAAGCTGGTCAAGGCAGGAGGAGAGAGTGTGGTTGTAGTTGTCAGTGAGGTCAGAAGGGGTGTGGAGGTCAACGAAGGGAGAAGTGGACATTTTTTCAGAGAGGGTGGATGAGAATGAGGTAGGTGAAAGAGAGTTTAGCTTACGGAAGTTGATAGTGCGATAATGCCTTGGTGCTGGGGTGGGGATGTTGATGGTCATAGTGATGGCTAAGTGGTCAGAGAGGGTGAGGTCGGAGCCAGAGAGATGGTGCAAAATTAATCCAGTACAGCAGACAAGGTCCAGAATGTGCCCACGGTTATGGGTAGGAAAGTTGACATGTTGAGTGAAGTTAAAGCAGGTGAGTAAATCAGTGAAGTCAGTGGTTATTGTGGAGTCGGTGGAGTCCATGTGAATATTGAAATCACCGAGGAGGAGGATTGAGGGGGAGAGAGAACAGAGCTGGGTCAGAAAGTAGGAGAAGTCAGACAGGAATGATGGGTGTGGTTTGGGAGGGCGGTGGACGACTGCCATGACTGACTGTGTGTGACCAGAGAGTTTAAAAGCCAGGTGTTCAAATGATGGAGCAGATGAGATGGAGATGAGGGTGGTCTTGATGTCCTGTCGGTGAATTACGGCAATTCCACCACCTCGGCCCTCCGAGCGTGGTTTATTGATATATGAATATCCATTGGGTGTAGTGAGTTTGAGTGAGAAGTAGTCCAGAGGTTGTTGCCAGGTTTCAGTGAGACAGAGAACGTCCAGTTTATTGTCCAGAATGTAGTCGGTCAGGAGGAGGCTTTTGTTGTTGAGAGACCGGGTATTGAACAGGGTGAGCTTGATGTTGCTTTGTACAGTGGGGATGAACTCAGGTGATTTAGCCAGGGTTTGCAGACAGGAGGTGCGATCGTGTGCGTTGCTGTGACCAGGTGCGCTGGGACGATGAGTGGGAGTGCGCTGAGCCGACCAGAGTACGGGAATGATGTGACCTGTTTGTAAATAAACAAACTTACGACCGGAGCCTCTATGAATGTATCTGGGTCGTTGCAGGAGTCCGTGGGATTTGATTGCAGAGATGCATGATGGGGTGGAGTGAGTATTGAGCAGAAGAAGCCTTGCGGCAGAGTACCTTAGAGCCATGCCAGGCAGGAGCGAAGGGACGAGTAAGAGGCCAAGGTTGAGGAGGACGAGTAGGCCTTGCCGCAGCGGCAAACGACCGCAGCCGCTAATCAAGCAAACCAAGACCGCAGTGGCAAACAGCCACAGCCGCAAACAACGGCCACAAACAACGGGAGCGGGCCTGAGGAAACAGTGGAAGAGCCGGGCAGGCGCAGCCAGGAGCAGAGCCGGGACTGAGCAGAGGGCAGACCCAACGGCCAAAAAGCTGCCACGACCACCAGAAAAGCAGACTATATACAATGACCCAGTCGGAGAAGCGGCGAACAAGTAACGCCAGAGTCCTCTCCAGACCGGACCGGAAACCGGATAAAGACAACGGCTTTCAATTACGTTTGATGCTTTTCTATAACCCTGAGCACTATTTTGAGGCCTTTTTTGGATTTCTTGACCCAGAAAACATAGGATTAGCATATTTAATTAAGTTTCTAGGTTGACTAGAAGCCGAGATAGTGCAAAATATGTATTTTATGGTGGCCATTTTGAAAATCCAAAATGGCGGCCATGCAGGTGTCTGTGCAAATGGCAACATTGATTTTCGGATTCTCCATGCTCTGATTCCAAATATGTATAGGTTTGCAAATCTCCCAAAATTTTGAACGAAATTATATTTGTTAACATAGTGAACCTGACTCTGTCATCCAAGTTTGATTTCCTGATGATGTATTCACTATACAGATTGTCAGACCTAAGTCTTGCCTTTTTTGGCTTACTTTTTCAATATGGAGCTTTCCACTACAATCAATTATTTGCAATACAAATCTCCTATCTGTCTCCAAAAGGTGGAGGGTTACTGTTCCACATCCACCAGGACTGATAGAGGTCCTTGCTTTTGCCCTTTATTTTGCTTTTTGCCCTTTATTTTTGCCCTTCCGACTTTTTCCCTTTATTTTGCTTTTTCCCTTTATTTTGTGTTTTCCCTTTATTTTGCGTTTTCCCTTTATTTTGCTTTTTCCCTTTATTTTGCGTTTTCCCTTTATTTTGCGTTTTCCCTTTATTTTGCGTTTTCCCTTTATTTTGCATTTTCCCTTTATTTTGCGTTTTCCCTTTATTTTGCGTTTTCCCTTTATTTTGCTTTTTCCCTTTATTTTGCTTTTTCCCTTTATTTTGCTTTTTCCCTTTATTTTGCTTTTTCCCTTTATTTTGCTTTTTCCCTTTATTTTGCTTTTGCCCTTTATTTTGCTTTTGCCCTTTATTTTGCTTTTTCCCTTTATTTTGCTTTTTCCCTTTATTTTGCTTTTTCCCTTTATTTTGCTTTTTCACTTTATTTTTCTTTTTCCCTTTATTTTGCTTTTTCCCTTTATTTTGCGTTTTCCCTTTATTTTGCTTTTTCCCTTTATTTTGCTTTTTCCCTCTATTTTGTGTTTTCCCTTTATTTTGCTTTTTCCCTTTATTTTGCGTTTTCCCTTTATTTTGCGTTTTCCCTTTATTTTGCTTTTTCCCTTTATTTTGCGTTTTCCCTTTATTTTGCGTTTTCCCTTTATTTTGCTTTTCCTTTTATTTTGCTTTTTCCCTTTATTTTGCTTTTTCCCTTTATTTTGCTTTTTCCCTTTATTTTTCTTTTGCCCTTTATTTTGCTTTTTCCCTTTATTTTGCTTTTGCCCTTTATTTTGCTTTTTCCCTTTATTTTGCGTTTTCCCTTTATTTTGCTTTTTCCCTTTATTTTGCTTTTTCCCTTTATTTTGCTTTTTCCCTTTATTTTGCTTTTTCCCTTTATTTTGCTTTTTCCCTTTATTTTGCTTTTTCCCTTTATTTTGCGTTTTCCCTTTATTTTGCTTTTTCCCTTTATTTTGTGTTTTCTCTTTATTTTGCTTTTTCCCTTTATTTTGCTTTTTCCCTTTATTTTGCTTTTCCCCTTTATTTTGCGTTTTCCCTTTATTTTGCTTTTTCCCTTTATTTTGCTTTTTCCCTTTATTTTGTGTTTTCACTTTATTTTGCTTTTTCCCTTTATTTTGCTTTTTCCCTTTATTTTGCTTTTTCCCTTTATTTTGTGTTTTCCCTTTATTTTGCTTTTTCCCTTTATTTTGCGTTTGCCCTTTATTTTGCTTTTTCCCTTTATTTTGCTTTTTCCCTTTATTTTGCGTTTTCCCTTTATTTTGCTTTTGCCCTTTATTTTGCTGCATCTTCATGAAGCACTATTTTTGACTCTTGGCATGTCTGTGCATTGTTCCGATATAAATACACCCCAAAGGCTTCTTTGTCTTCTCAGATCAGCCCAAATGATGTGTCCTGGCCATCAATCAATCCCTCATTGGAAAGCTGCCACGTGTGCCTGTGCCCAGGGGAGAATATCAACTGGCATGTGCCATGCGCTGGAGGCCCTTAATAATTGTTTTGGTCCTGGACCAAAATTTTTCTCAACTTCCGACAGTTAATTTGTCGTATTTATATCAAGATTCAGGCTACATTATTTTGCCTGAATTGGTAGAAATTGATTCACAAAGATGAAATGGACTTTATACTGAAACCACTTTAGGCCTGTCTAATTTTTGCCCAAAACATGCCTCTGCAAACAAAGACCTACTGTGCCTTGTCAAATACAAGAGTCTTGTCTAAGGTGACTTTGGTCTATTTCGTATGTCATTCAAATAAGCATCATCCACACTCATCCCTCAGCAAAATGGCTTTGTAAATACCAAGGGCCATATGGTGGTTTATCTGATTATAGAATTGATGGACCAGGATCTCTCGCAGTACAATCTTTTCAGGTTTCTTGAACATAAATAATATCCCCTGGATGTCCTACTTGATAGAACATAACCAATGTTCTTATCTCAAATAAAGGTGGAGCAAGATACGGGTTTTGGTGATTTGACTTGACTGAGCTGTGTAGCCTGGGTTTTGAATCTCAGCCCGGTTATAAATTGTCCTCCTGGTGTTTTGCCGGCAGGGTGAGGCATCAATGTGTGTACCGTCCCTGGGACGGATGTTAAGCTGGGCATCCTGCCGACCAGCATTAGACAGTGGAGGTTAAAGATCCCACTGTGTTCTTCGCGAAGAGTAGCAGAGCTATTGCTGGCACCATGAACAAATTGCAAATTCCTGCTCTAACCTACAGGGGGCACTGCATCCGTGGCACAGGCGTGCACCTCAGCAAAATGATGTGATGCCAATCCGCAGCCACATTCTGCCCAAGAAAGAAGAACATTTAATGGAAGAAGAAGAAGAAGACTTATTTGGCATGAATAATGGTACTTCAGATTGTACTTTACCGGCACGATTGTAATAGTTACAAGTACAAGTATGTGAAACTGCATCAACTGTATATGGTAAGTGGCAGTTACCTGAATAATGAATACCAGGTTTGTGGGTACTTTTTCAGCACACATAGGTTTGTGGGTACTTTTTCAGCACACATGGAGGGTTTGTGGGTACTATTTCAGCACACAGAGGGTTTGTGGGTACTTTTTCAGCACACATAGAGGGTTTGTGGGTACTTTTTCAGCACACATAGAGGGTTTGTGGGTACTTTTTTAGAACAAAGCTTTCAGAATCATTGGTTTCAGAATCTTTCAGAACAAAGTTGAAACCAAAGCTTTCAGAATCATTGGAATCTCCCGCGATGAAGCTATCTCTGAGGGCCTTTCACTAACTCACCGCAGGCAGGTAGGTGGTCTTTCTGTCTTCTACCGACTCCTCTCCGGCCTTGCTCCCCCAGCTCTCTCTGTGCTCTGTCCCCCAAATATTCCTACAGGTCGCACAAGATCTGCCAGCAACCCTCTGATGGTTAAACTGCCGAAATCTCGGCTCTCTGCTCACCTTCACTCCTTCATTCCTCTTTTCTCCCGCCTCTGGAACAAACTCCCCCACTCTCTTCAATCCCACTCCTCCCTCCAGGTCTTTAAAACAGCTGTTCACCACCATCTCTTATCTTCCCCCATCCAAAACCTTGATCTTTTCTACCCCCACTAATTCACCCCAGATCCACCTTGTTTGTAATTCCAACTTCTTTCCTGGTAGTCCTGGCAGTGTCCATATGTTTTATGCCTCTCCCACCCCCTTTCCCATGCCTCCCCCCAAAGCCCTCTCCCTCCCACAGATCTCTCGATGTCTCCATGTCTCTCGGTTCCTGCTCTCAAATGTTGTGTTTGTGTCCTTCCCCCTCTCTCCCCATCTTGTCTACCGCTCCCGATGTTATTTGTTTTATGTGTCGGTTTGTCGGTTATGTGTCGGTTTGTCGGTTTGTCTTTCTGTGTGATAAATGTTCGCTCTTTCACGAGCCTCGATCTTGTATACAAAGAAAAAAAAAAAAAAAAAGAGGGTTTGTGGGTACTTTGTCAGCACACAGAGGGTTTGTGGGTACTTTTTCAGCACACAGAGGGTTTGTGGTAGCAGATAAATTTGTGAAAAGAAAGAAAACGGAGGATGAAAGGCATGGGAGAGAGGGAGAGATAGAGAGTTTACGTCATCGTGACCAATCAAATGTTCTGCTCGTAGACCCCGTGGCCTCGTTTCTCAAGACAGCGTGTGGTAAGGTGTTCTATGAACTCTAGTTACCCTCGCCAGAGGAGAGGGTATTGCATTTGAGTCCGGTTGTTTGCCTGTTTCTCAGAGTAAATATGATTTTCTCTGCAACCGTTGGTCCGATTGACAGGAAATTTCTTGAGCGTCATCTAGGGATAAATTTGTGGAGAAAATAACAATGAAGACGTCATCAGTCACGTGGTTTGGCCGCCATATTGGGAAAACCTAAAAAAAATTGCACCTCCATATCTCCGAAAGCGCTGCATAGAAAACATTGAGACATGGTTAATTGTAAAGAATTCTCCATGTGGAATAACATATGTTAATGATGATGTTGTAGGTACCTCCATTATGACGTCATAATTCGACAAGTACAAAACTTCATCCGATCAAGATGAAATTTCTTGAGCATCATCTTGGGATAAATTGGTGGAGAAAAAAAAAAACAATAATGACGTCATCGGCCACGTGGTTCGGCCGCCATATTTGTTTTAACACAAAAGCCTTAAAAACCACTGAAAACACGTCTTGGCGAGGGTCTGCAATTTCTGATGGCTCTTTCTAGTTTTAATTGTTCGACACTCCATCCCTTTAATTATTCGTCTATTCTGGTGTGTTTAATAGGTTGTTTTCCACTTTTTGTGGACCCCTTCTCTCTGTCTCCATCTCCATACTCTACTAACCTTCCTTCCTTCCTTCCACTGCTTCCTCTTTTATTACCAAAAAATTAATTCATTTATGATTATAAAAATTAATTGTTTTCTTTTTTTTGTAAAATATTTCTGCTCTACTCATCCCTTAGTCATGCCTCATTTGCTTCTATGTGTAATTGTGTGCTTTTAATTTGTAATTAATTTGTAATTATAATTCAACTCAATTTGTAATTCTTTGTCACTCAGTGTAATGAGAATGTAATTAAAATAATTTAAGTTCTGGCTTTCTTTACATGTGCTTTTCCCATTCTCATCTCCCCTCGTGTTCCCTCCCTTCTGTGTATCCCACACTCCCACTTCTGCTGCCTTTACACTCCTTTGTATTAGCTTCTGCCCTTGCTTGCCATCACCTAAACCCAAAACGTATGCATCATTAAAAATTAAATACAATGCTGCAGTTTTGTTACAAGTATTCAATAGTCTACCCTAGTTGTGGTATTTGTGGTTGTGTGCTGGAACTTTGGCTGCGAAAGGGTCGACCAGGTTCCTATAAATGCTTGCCTTAGCCATAAACACCTACCACATACCTACTCCATCCCTCTCAGCTGTTACCACTCCTCGCAGCTCTCCCGCCATGCCCACAAATCGCAAGATCCTCCTTTCAGCTATCCCGTCCCTCGTTTCTCCTCCACCATTCCTTCCACCTGTTCTCATGTTCTCTCTCACTCCCACTGCCATCTGTCTCATCTGTACCTTGTGAAACCCATCTATGAAAATGATCCTCATGGGGCCAATGGCCTGACAAAGATCAATATCGTTGATGTTGATGACGATGAAGACTCCAATCCCCCAGGTCTTTGTTTTTTCCACCTCCCCCCCACCTTGTTGGTGTCTAACATCAGAGAGTTTTGAACAAATTTCTTGTATCTCCCTGTTTGGGTCATCTCTTCATCTCATGAAATTATCTTTGACAAAAAACCGTCATGCGATCAGGTGGTTAGAAATGCATTCCTGAAGCAGAATGTTAATCAGAAGTGAAAGGTGAGAACAAAGGTGGGTGAGATGGAAGAAAGGCTACAACAAGAGGAGGTAATGGGGACGGAGGTGGTGCAACATGGCGTTGGGTGGACAAAGTGTACACAGTAGGGAGAGACATGCACAATCGAGAAAGGAGGATATGATATTGAGAGAAGGGAGAGGAAAATGAAGGAAAAAGATTTTGTGAAGACATGAAGACAAGTGCAACAAGGGGTCTGGGGTTGTGGAGGCAAGGACACTTAAGCGTTGAGACATCTGGGATTTTAGAACCAGCGGTGCATTGAATAGTACACAGAAGCGTCATGTACAATACAAACCAATTAAACTGTTAACCCGAATAGTGAGAAGAGGAGGAGAGGTAGCATGAGGAAAATGCAGCATATGACTAGGGAAGCTGGGTGCTCTATACGAGGGGACTGGGGTTGCTTCACATTGTTTTTCCAAAGGAATTTTTATTAATGTTGTTCAGACATAAGTTAAGAGGCAAGGAGGCTGACGCATCATCCTCCAACACCTCTTCCCCTTTTTTGTTATCTCTCAAGCTGCCCCCTCCCCAGCCACAACCCCAACCCTCACAACATCCTGGAACACATTGTTATTCTCCCACAGGAATCCTTTGTAAGGGATATGGGATAATCTTTGTATGGGCACTGGGATAAAACATTTACGGGGATAAAAAAAAAATATATATATATATATATATATATATATATATTGTTGCGGTTTTGAGAACCCACACAAGTAACATCATTAAAGGTTAAAGGTTGCACCCCATAGTTAGGCCACAAGCAACACATAGGTCACCTTAGGACGTTAGTTATTTCATAGTATGTGTTTAGGATAAGGCCATATCCAATAGTTGCATCTGCGTTGTGTAAAACAAATAAGAGTAGGCCCCGTTCGTCCATTTTGCAGCCACAGCGCAGTGGGCTGTTGACGCGTTATCAATGGAGGTCCATGGTTCGAGCCCCACATTGAGTCAGAATTTTTTCACACTTAGCCCCTCGCAGGAATTTGATTCCTGTTTCGAAAATTGTATTTGAATTAATCTTCAATGCATTTCTACTTATTCACACATACATACGCATGCATATACTTACGCTAACATTCGGGGTCTGCTTAGCAGGCATGTAAGACATCGGCCATGATAAAGCTCGCAGTGTTAAGTGTGGAAAAGTTCTGAGGAGATTGTGGCTGGCTCAATAGCGCAGTGGGCTGTTGACGCATTATCAACCGAGGTCCATGGTTCGAGCCCCACATTGAGTTAGAATTTTTTCACACTTAGCCCCTCGCAGGAATTTGATTCCTGTTTCCAAAATTGTATTTGAATTGATCTTCAATGCATTTCTACTTATTCACACATACATACGTATGCATATACTTACGCTAACATTCGGGGTCTGCTTAGCAGGCATGTAAGACATCGGCCATGATAAAGCTCGCAGTGTTAAGTGTGGAAAAGTTCTGAGAAGATTGTGGCTGCCTCAATAGCGCAGTGGGCTGTTGACGCGTTATCAACAGAGGTCCATGGTTCGAGCCCTGCACTGAGTCAGAATTTTTTCAAACATAGCCCCTCGCAGGAATTTGATTCCTGTTTCTAAAATTATATGTACTAGGGCATGCCCGTACTATATCTATATCTAAAATTATATCCCCCCCCCTCTATTTACATGAAATGGTTTGGTCCAAAGCGAACGGCTTGCGAGTGGTGACAATCCCCCCCCTCTATTTACATGCAATGGTTTGGTCCAAAGCGAACGGCTTCCGGAGTTTGGTAAAGAAATCGCCATCGCGTGCACAAACGCGCAGGAAAGCGAATGAATCGCAAATTCGTTTTTATTAGTTGTAAAACATAGTTTAACGCCAACATAGTTTGCAAACGTGAAATAAATGAATACGCTCTCAAATGTGCCATCCGAGGCAGAGTGTGCCCGCCACGTTCGGCACACGCGATCGTTCGCTGCTCTCTGATTGGTTGAATCGTTTTTTGGACATAGCTCGGTAAGTAATTGTCCGATTAATATGAAACCTTGAAAAGGCACATCCTCGGGTCCCCAGCAATATACCTGGCAAGTTAAAAGTATATCGGACCCGTGGTTGTCGAGAAACAGCGGTCACAGACAGACAAACGTACAAACGTACAGACAGAGATTACTGGAATTATAGATAGATATATATATATTGTTGCGGTTTTGAGAACCCACACAAGTAACATCATTAAAGGTTAAAGATTGCACCCCATAGTTAGGCCAAAAGCAACACGTAGGTCACCTTAGGACATTAGTTATTTCATAGTATGTGTTTAGGATAAGGCCATTTCCAATAGTTGCATCTGCGTTGTGTAAAACAAATAAGAGTAGGCCCCGTTCGTCCATTTTGCAGCCTCCCTTCAATCGATGCCATTAAGCGCTATCCAGTCTGTACTCCATCGCCCCTCCCATTTTGTTACACTTTGGCTGCCAGCAGCGTTTGCTGCTCTTGCTAGCTCAAACCAGCCCAAAGGCCACAAGGTAAGGCCAGAAAAGGGGGCGGAGCGCAAGGGTGGGGGTGTGGCCACATCAAGCAGCCATCAAGGCGGAGCCGGTAAGCCCTCACCAGCCAATCAGGGCTGAGGCAACGTCGCCTGACAGGGTGTGGTTGGACATTCCAGAGGGTTCGCTGGGTGTTGCAATATAACCCTTCGCGCGAGGGCAACCACCTCAGTAGAGAGGGTTTTGAGTTGAGGCTTGGTTCGTGTGCAGAGTTACGAGAGGGAGAGACGCGCGGTGACAAGCCTTGATTGATTGATTGCGCTTTCCAAAGGGTTGGTACGCAGCACGATATTTTTTATTTTTTATTTTTTTTTGGATACTGAATCGAGGCTCGTAAAGAGCTAACATTTATCTAACAAACAAATCAACCAGACAAACAAAACATATAAAAAGAGGGAGCGGAAGACAAGATGGGGAGAGATGGGGAAGCACACAAACACAACATCCGAGAGCAGGGAGATGCGTGGAAGGGAGAGGGCCCGGGGGGAGGAGGCGTGGGAAGGGGGGTGGAGGGGGAGGGAGAAGTACAAAACACAAGAACACCAAGGACTTCCAGGACAGAAGTTGGTATTTCAAAAAAGTGGAATTGGGGTGAAATTAGCAGGAGTAGAAAAGATCAAGGTTTTGGATGGGGGAAGATAAGAGATGGTGGTGAACAGCTGTTTTAAAGACCTGGAGGGTGGAGTGGGATTGAAGAGAGTGAGGGAGTTTGTTCCAGAGGCGGGAGAAAAGAGGAATGAAGGAGTGAAGGTGAGCAGAGAGTCTTGATTTTGGCAGTTTAACCATGAGAGGGGTGCAGGCAGATCTTGTGCGACCTGTAGGAATATTTGCGGGACAGAGCCCAGAGAGAGCTGGGGGGGCAAGGCCAGAGAGGAGTCGGTAGAAGTCGGAAAGACCACCAACCTGCCTGCGGTGAGTGAGTGAGAGGCCCTTGGAGTTAGCTTCATCACGGGAGATTCCAATGATTCTGAATGCTTTGGTTTCAACAGCGTGAAGACGAGCTAGGTGTGAGGCAGGAGCACCAGCTCAGAGGGGAGAGCAGTATTCCATTGAGCTGCAGATGAAAGCCTTGTACGTGGTGAGGAGCTCAGGTGTGCCAAGGAAGGACTTCGCACGACGGAGGATGCCCAGTCGGCGACTGGCTTTGGAGGCCAGATTTGAAATGTGGTTTTCCCAGGAAAGATCATGGCAGATAGTGAGACCCAAAAGCTTGAGTGACAGAACTTCTTGGCGAGGATTATTCAGAAAGTGAATGGGAGGGTTGTCCAGTCGGTCTTTTCGGAGAGACATCGAAAGAGTGTGAGATTTGTCAGGATTGAAAGACATGTTCCACTTGTTTGCCCAGTCTGTGATTTTGGCCAGGTCTGCAGTGAGTGAGGAGGCTGCAGACTGCCGATCTGAGGGATGAAGAATGGAGCGACAGAGAGTAGAGTCATCAGCAAAGAGATAGAGAGGATTTTCAAGAGAGTCAGAGAGATCATTGATGAAGACCAGAAAAAGCACAGCGCCCAGAACACTGCCTTGGGGAACTCCAGCCTGAACAGGAAGAGGAGATGAGAGAAACCCATTCAGGGCCACACGTTGACTACGACTAGAGAGGAAGTCCGCCAGCCATGCGTGGAGATTTCCATGGATACCAAAAGAGGAGAGTTTGGTGAGCAGAGCGGGGTGCCAGACCGTATCGAAGGCACGTGATATGTCAAGGGAGACTGCTCTAATTTCCTGTTTGGCATTGAGGACCTCCATCCATTGTTGAGAAAGCAGAAGCAGCATGTCCAGAGTAGAGTGTTCAGGTCTGAAACCAAATTGATGATCAGAGATGAGGCCATTGGAGAAGAGGAAAGATTTCATATCTGAAGCAATGATGGATTCCATGACTTTGTTGATAATTGGGAAAAGGCTGATTGGTCTGTAGTTGCTGGGATCTGTTTTTGCACCTTTTTTGTGCAAAGCGGTGATGTTGGCAGATTTCCAAGCAGATGGAAGATGACCTTGAGCAAAAGAGAGGGAGAAGAGAACAGAGAGAGGGAGTGAAAGAGCGGAAGAACAGGATTTTAGGACCCGTGGGCTGATGCCGTCAGGTCCAGTTGCAGAATCAGAGTCGAGGGTTGACAGAAACTTTTCCACCTTGTCAGGAGGAAAGGAAACAGAGTCCAGAAGCAACTGGGTACGACTGGGTACGGTGGGTACAGAGAGGGATGGGTTTTGGACACAAGATTTAGAGGCAAACACAGAGTTGAGGCATTCAGCTTTTTCACGTGCGGAGTCAGCCGTGTGGCCATTTGAGGTGAGGGAGGGGATGGAGGGGGAACAAACACCAGAAACAGATTTGACCAGACGCCACCAGGATTTGGAAGAGGGAGACAGATAAGAGAGTTCGGTCCTGAGAACGGAGAGATATTGTTTCCTGGCTCTCCGGAGGGTGGACACACACTTGTTTCGGGGTTTGTGAAAGGAAATGAGATTTCCTTCCGTTGGATTTGCTTTCCAGGAGACGAAAGCAAGTTGTTTCTGGGCAATAGCCTCACAACAAGATTCCGTGTACCAAGGACGGGAGGAAGGGTATGACAACTGAAGACGAGATGGGATAAATCTGTGCATGAGAGAGCAATTTACTTTGGAAGAATTCCCAGGATGAGTTGATGTCAGAGGCGTTAGAGATGGGAGACCAGTCCAGATGATTGATGGCTGCTTGAAGACCATGCCAGTTGGCCTGAGTTAAATGCCAGACGCGCCGACGCTGAGGAGGCTCTCTGAGAATGGTCAGAGAGATGTCCACTTTAACAAGCACATGATCTGAAGAGCCAATTGGAGCAGAAGAAGAGCAGCACACATTTTCAGGGAAGTTAGTCATAACCAAGTCCAGAAGAGAAGATGCTCCGTTGACTGAGATCCGGGTCGGGAAATTGACAGATTGTGTCAGTCCCAGTGAGTCACAGAAGTCCTTTGCTGAAGAGCCATGGCTGGTGAGAGAGGTACCCACACCCAGCCAACTGGCATGGTGACAGTTGAAATCACCACATATGAGGAAGAGAGAGTTGGGATGGGTAGATAGAAGTTGATCCATATTATCAGACAGCGAGATGTAGATGGAGTCATCACTGTTTGGTGGACGGTACAACACACATATATGAACAAAAGGTAGGAGCGAAGGGGAAGCCGTAGCCAAAGGTATTCCTGGGGGTGAGGTGGAGAGAGGGCAGCGCAGGGCGAGTGAGGAAGAGAGTTTTTTATATAGATAGCAACCCCACCTCCAGGACGAGGCTCACGTCTATCATACCGGAGGAGGGAGTAACCTGGGAGAGATACCAAGGAATCAGAGACATCATGAAGGAGGAAAGTTTCTGTTAAGCAGATCACATCTGGTTTGTCAGAAGCAACCTGTATGGAGAGATCAGTCAAGTTTGAGCGAAGGCCCCGGATGTTTGAGGTCCATACTGTTAAGGAAGAGGTAGGGAGAGCTGTTGAAGGTGTGTCAGAGATTACAGAATAGCTTGGAGAAAGGGAAGAATGGGGCGGACAAAAGGTTTGATGGTGATTGGGTGAGGCGCAGTGAGGTGTTATTTGAGGAGGGGGAAGAGTGAGGCAGAAGGTTGAGGGAGATGAAGGTGAAAGTTGGAAGGGGGAAGAAGCGGGGAGGACGCTTTGAGGAGGAGGGGTGAGAGGGGAGTCTAGGAGGGGAGGAGCGAGGGAGAGTCTCGGGGGGGAGGGGTGTGGGGGGAGTTTAGGAGGGAAGGGGCAAGGGGGGAGATTTGAAAGGGATGGGTGATGGGGAAGATTTGGAGGGGAGTGGCAAGGGGGAAGATTTGAAAGAGATGGGTGATGGGGATGATTTGGAGTGGAGGGTCAAGGGGGTAGGTTTGGAGGGGAGGGGTGATGGGGAAGTTTTGGAGGGGAGGGGTGATGGGGACGTTTTGGAGGGAAGGGGTGATGGGGAAGATTTGGAGGGGAGGGGCAAAGGGGTAGATTTGGAGGGGAGTGGTGATGGGGAAGATTTGGAGGGGAGGGGTGAGATTGGATTTTGAAAAGTGTACGTTTATTGGAAAACGAACATTTATTGCAAAATGAGTTTCTTGAGACATTCGAGTCAAAAATACGTTTGAGGACGCTGAAGGAGGGGTGGAGTGCTGGAGAGTTTAGGGAATGAATGAAAGATGCACTATAAGAGATGGAATTTTTTTTTGGAATGAATAGATTTGGTGAGCAAGTCAAAAGCATCTTTTTATAGAAGAAGAAGAAAAAGGTGTTATAGAATATGACACAATACAGATCTTCAGGGGACAGATGAAACATTTTTTAACAACGTGATCACGTGATCACAAACAACGTGGTCGAAGAACGAACGAACAAGTAAGAACGAACAACGGAAAGAACAGAGAAGGAAAAAAAAAATTTGGTTTTTTTTTTTGAGGAGATTTTAAAACAAGGAAGTATGGGGTAAAAAGACCAGGAAAACCAGAGACCGAAAAGTAATTGCAGCGCGATCGAAGAACCGCTGAGACGAGAACAAAGCCTCAAGCCAAGGTCGGACACAGTAGCCTACTACACTCCTCACTAGGCCTCAGAATAAGCGATACGAAAGAACCGACGATTCTGTACACAGGTATGAAAAACCAACACCGAGAGTCCTATTAAAGACACCCCAACAGGTACATACACCGAAGGAAAGATACAGTTTCGATAAAATAACAATTGTGAAAAATTACTTAACTTCGAAACCGTGCGAACAGGGACAGCTTTGAATAGACGTCACCTCCAATCTTGCGCATGCGCAGATCGATTGCAGAGGCAGATTGCAGAGGACTGCAGAGGACTGCAGCATGCAGAAGGATGTTGGCGAAAGGCGCTTGGTAACACCATCGGGGAAGTGGCGCGTCGCTCATAGCAATACCGGGAGCGCGTGTAAAGGCGCCGGCACAAGTATTACGTACACCATATAATCGCCAACCGACCTTTCCCCGATATATAGTTGTCCGCTTCGTGCCTACGCCACGCGGAGAGCTGCCTGTCGTCTTCCACCATCTGCATGGTACGAGTCGGGGACCGGACGAGCTGTGGACCCTTGGACCCTCAACCCGACTATCTACAAGCCCCGTGTGAATGAGTCCGAGAGTGAGTGAGTGCGAACGGGCCCACGTCCAGGGAATAAGTAAGACTGTATGAGGATGCCCTGTGTATCTGCTTCTTCCTCTTCCCTGGACATTCTCTTCTTCTTTTCCTCGTCTAATTGTACAAAGTGTGAATAAATTGCCTGTTCTTCCTGTTTTCCTCTTAATCCGATCGTCCTAGTGATTTCTCAATTGGGTAAGCGTGGCACGATTACAACCGCTTAGAATCGGGTTTAATACCTGTTAACGGCCCGAATCACAGCTCGCTTCGCTCGGCATTCCCACTAACGGCGTGGTTCGGATGGAGTTATTTCCTTGCTTCACGGTCGGTGTTAGTATTTAGGTAATAGGACTAATTCGACCAACAACCCTATTTAACACCGACCGGAAGGAACGTGATAGCCTCGGGATCGCGTCGGCTAGTAAAAGGACAAGGGGATTAATCCCTCCTTGATAAAGGGAAGGCCGACGTTAAAGGTCCGCAACAATTGGTGTCAGGAGTGGGATTGGACCCGAAGTGCGTCTAACACACTCAAAATTACGAGCGGCCGAAATTTTATTGGAAACCTAAATTAAATCGTGCCATGGATAGCCAAGGCGATCGGATGCCGGTGGGGGTAGATGAGGAGGAAATAGAATTAACCCAGGACCCCCGGGAAGAAGTGGGACAATCAGGAGAAATGGAAGAGGAAATTGGAGAGGGTGCAGCAGTAGGGGTTGCAGGCGAACAAAATGGTGGCACCTCGCACATGGCAACGAGGGCCGTGCCCGCTGCACAAATGGGGGGGATGGATGTGCAGGCCCTCATGGTGCAGATACAGGCAGCCATACAATTGGGGATGGACAGAACGCAGGAGGAAATTGGGGGATTGAGAAATGATGTGGGAAACCAAATTGGGGGATTTGATAGAAAAATTGGGGGATTGAGTAAGGAGATGGGAGAAATGAGGGCTGATAGTAAGCAATTGGGAAATCAAATTGGGGGATTAGACAGCAAATTGGGGGGATTAGAAAGCAAATTGGGGGGCCAATTGAAGGACGTGGGTGGCCACATGGGAGAAATGAATGAGGGGTTAACGGGGTTGGTAAACAGGATGGCCACCCGAGAAAATCAAATGAAAGGAATGAAGGACGGGTTAACAGGGTTTGAAAACAGAATGGTTGGCCACATACAAAATTATGGGGAGAACATAGACCGCAGGTCGAGCGGGAAAGGTACATTGGTATGCAACGTGCGACGGGGTAGCACGGCTTGAGGAACGCGGAGAAAGCGAGGGGGAGCAAAGCACAGCCGGGTGGACCGGGGTAGAAATCGCGACACGGGGTATAGAGAAGCCGACGGCCGTTAAATTTGAAAATTTTATTTTATGTGCGCCAGCGGTCGCCGAGCTGAATAAGGAAAAAGAGATTATAGTTGCAATCGGGGTTAAGGAGACGGCAGAAGCAGAAATGAAATCAGAGGAAAAGATGGAATTTGTGCAAAGTCCGTGTTCGCATCATGATGCCGTACTTCCTAACCCAAATGAAAGTTTGCAGCTGCATGAGGAGAAAAGAATCCCAAAGGTGAGTCGGGCTGTATATGGCGCGAAAAGGTTTGGCGCGGAAGTGTTTGGCGCGAAAGGATTTTTCGCGCACTTGGGATCCCGACATCACCCGGGCGCTGCTGGAAGGTCCGTGGTGCGCTGTGTGAAAGGAAATGACGTGCGTGTGAGGAAGAGGTGTGCGCCGAAGCGCGAGTGTGAAAGTGAGAGTGAGTGCGACACAGAGTGCGAGATGGATGGAGAGAGTGCGAGAATGCACACCAGAGTTGGTTGTGGAGAGTGTGCGAGGATGCACACCAGAGATGGATGGAGAGAGTGTGCGGAGATGCACACCAGAGTGTGTGATTGGGTGTGTGACAGGAGATTGCACACCCATGGGTAGTTGTGCGCTGAGTGGGTGTATGCAGGAGTGCACACCCGTGAGCGTTACGGAGTACGTAACAAGAGAGTGTGTGCAAGAATGTGCACGAGAGAAGTGCGTAATGGAGTGTGTGGAAGGAATGAGTGCACCTGAGTGTGTAAGAGAAGGGTGTGCACGAGAGTGCAGTAGTAGAGTGTGTGGAATGAATGAGAGGCGCTGGAGCACCGCATTTTGCGAGTGAGAAACGGGTCGTGTGTGGATGTGAAAATGTGACTCGAGCATCGACGCAGACCGGGGCAGCGTTTAGGCCAACGGAGAGCCGACGCGAGCTCTCGGGGCGTGGTGTTCTTTGTGTGCTGCGGGAGCTGGCGGGGATCGTTTCCGCGGCAATCTTGCAAGGAGCGCTGTGCACGATTTGGGCCGGGCTCCGCCCTGTTTGGTCAGTGCCGTGCCTTCGCAGGCAACGCGAACGGCACTATTCCAGGGGAGGTAGGCCAGGTCGGACCTTCGCCCCCTAGCAGGGGCGGTGCTCCGACCGGGGGAGGTTGGGTCATCGTGGCGGAGACCAAAAGGCTCCGCGCCGGGATGGCGCCTGGAACCTCGGTACGAGAATGCCTCCTCCCCAGAATTGAAAATGCCGGACGGACCCAACCTACAGGAGACTGACCATCCGCACGCATTGCTCGGCTTCGCGAAGCCGAGCTGCGAGAATGTATTTCCACCCAACGAGCCTCGAGGACAGTGAACAAATGGCGATAGTGATGTAGAGGGATGGTAGCTCTACCATCCCTCATTTGGGGCAGAGGAGCAGTAGTTTATGCGGTTTGGCAGTGTAAGCTAGCCAGGGAGGGCTAGGATAATTGTTAGGGACTTAGAGTGACTTTAGGAGACTTGAGATTTAAGTAGAGACATTGTACAAGTAGTGGGGACGTAGTCAGATTAGGTGGATGTTAATGACGAGGGATGTGCTTGTGTAAAGGGATGACAGGGAAAGCACTAGTATTAGAGGGAAGGAGATAGTTAGATGATGCTGTGTGTGTGAGTATAAGGATGCGCTTTAGGCACAAATGAGGAATTGTGAATGGGAGTCTTGGTGGTAATGGTGAGCAAATGAGGCAATGGTCGAGAATGATGTGTGTGTGAGTGAAAGTGTATGAGTCGAGTATTGTGGACAAGTGTAAGTGTATTGAGTGATTGGCTTGCATGGGGTGCAAGTGAGAATACTGAGTGGTGTGGAATAAATGGTATGGAATAAATGGTGTGGAGTAAATGGTGTGTGGAATGAGTGGTGTGGAGTGCAAGGTGCGAAGGAGTGGATGGGGGAAGGATGGACCCCCTCACGAATACCCAGGGAGGGTAGTTTAAAAGTAGGTAGAGGGAGTAGGTAAATTGTTGGATATTGACATCTGTGGTGCGTGTAGTAGCAGAGTATTGCTTGGAAGGGTGCGTAAGTAAGTGGAATTGGCTGGGCGTGTGAGCCTGTTGGTAAGTATGGTTATTGGGGCACTCCGCCACTGGTAGTTTGTCGGCCAGGTGAGGCCGCAGGGGGGGGCTCTGGGAGCCGGTTAGAGTAGTTGTTGAGTGGGGCCCGAGGATCCAAGGGAAGGACCCGGGTTGCCCGATGCCAAAGTGGGCACAGAGGGGGTAAGAGCCAGGGAGGGCCTTCCCCAGTTAGGTAGTCGCAGGAGCTAGGCAAGCTCGGGTGGCGACTTCAGTGGCGGAGGTGCGCAGGTAGGTAGACCTGCTGGTAGAGCCACATGACCCAGCCCCGAAATTGTGCGAGGGCACAGTATAGAAAAAATGGGGGAGTGAGACCCCAAATTTGGTAAGTACCACAGTATGGTCAATGGGAATTGGTTTTTATAACCACATAGAGTAAAGAGGCCAATTCGATTGGCAGGGCAAGACCCCAGGTAGTTTAAAGAGTTAATGTCAATTAGAAGGATAGTTAGGAGGAAATCCCTTCGCACCATCCGCATCCACTCACCGAGGTGACAGGACTCCACACCAGGTTTTGCAATGTTTGGAATGTAAGACGCATCTTGACGTGGGTGAGACATTGTGTTTATTCCATCCCTTCCTTCTTGGGAGGGATTGGAGACTAATTTGGTTTAGGGGGAGATATGGGAGACGAGACTGTAGAGACGAATTTGTAAATTGTGTAAATACGGGGAAGGGCAAGGGTAGAGTAGGTTGACATGGGGGGTCACGTACGGCTAGGGACGAGCTTTCTCGGCTCGCTCTCCTGCGCCCCTCATATCGCATTACCTTGTATTGTGTGTACCCTTGCGCCCTTGCCCCCGCTAACCTCTGCTTTGTCTTCCTCCCCACTCATGGACCCATGGTCTTTTGTTGAGGGGAGTGTGCAGGTGCCCTGAGCTGTGTGGCTGCACTCTTGCGCTGCACCCTGCTGCCTGCACCGGTACACCATATGGACCACACGTTCTGTGGCCTGGCACCTTTGCTGGAGCAGACCATTGCTGCCAGCAGCATCTTGCTTGCGGACCACTGTTCTTAAATGGTGCACATGCCATGCAGTCAGACGAACTACGCTGGCCCTGCTGGCCAAAATAAAAAGCGGACATGGTTTGTGCCTTTTTATTAATCTTTGGTGTGCCCAGACAAGAAGACATCAAGTCTAACGATGGCACACCGAAGAACTTGAAGCCAGAAGATCCATCGGCCCAGCAGCCAAGCACAAGGCGTCATCCAGGATTTTGAAATGGTTTTGTGCATTTTTGGCGATGGTGCTTTTTGTGCATTTTTTTATTTGGTGCATATGGGTGTATGGTGTATTGGTGCAGTGCAGTGCAATCGGTGTTTCCTCTTTCCAAACATTCTTCTTCCTCCCACAAAAGACAGGTCCTGGGTTGTAGTTGTAAATAATTAGTTAGTATCTTGTAAATAACATGCTCCCCACCGGCTTTATGTGTAGTTTGCGAATAATTCCGTAATTCAGTTAATTGTGGGCATGGGTCAGTTAGGTAGTACACAATGCAGTAGGTGGGACATATCTAGTGTTTAAAACTGTCGCACTCAGGGCACTCGGGTAGTAGGTTAAAAGTAGAGGATAACCACACCTAAGTGTCACACTAATTTAAAAGGTAGTCCTGACCCAGGTATCGAAGCCGGCCGTCCTTACTGCTATGTGGGTCGGCTTGGGGACGAGCCTGGCGAAAGGAGGGGTGCAGTGTTGCGGTTTTGAGAACCCACACAAGTAACATCATTAAAGGTTAAAGGTTGCACCCCATAGTTAGGCCACAAGCAACACGTAGGTCACCTTAGGACGTTAGTTATTTCATAGCATGTGTTTAGGATAAGGCCATATCCAATAGTTGCATCTGCGTTGTGTAAAACAAATAAGAGTAGGCCCCGCTCGTCCATTTTGCAGCCTCCCTTCAATCGACGCCATTAAGCGCTATCCAGTCTGTACTCCATCGCCCCTCCCAGTTTGTTACACTTTGGCTGCCAGCAGCGTTTGCTGTTCTTGCTCGCTCAAACCAGCCAAAAGGCCACGAAGTAAGGCCCGAAAAAGAGGTGGAGCGCAAGGGTGGGGGTGTGGCCATGTCAAGCAGCCATCAAGGTGGAGCCGGTAAGCCCTCACCAGCCAATCAGGGCTGAGGCGACATCGCCTGTCAGGGTGTGGCTGGACATTCCAGAGGGTTCGCTGGGCGTGGCAATATAACCCTATGCGCGAGGCCCCCACCTCAGTAGAGAGGGTTTTGAGTTGAGGCTTGGTTCGTATGCAGAGTTACGAGAGGGAGAGACGCACGTTGACAAGCCTTGATTGATTGATTGCACTTTACAAAGGGCTGGCGCGCGGCACGATTGCAGAGGACTGCAGCGTGCAGAAGGACGTTGGTGAAAGGCGCTTGGTAACACCATTGGGGAAGTGGCGGGTCGCTCATCGCAATACCGGGAGCGCGTGTAAAGGCGCCAGTACAAGTATTATGTACGCCATATAATCGCCAACCGACCTTTCCCCGATATATACAGACTTGGCATTTAATGTGGAATATATATTTTTTCTTGACTTAGGTTTACTTTCTGAACTCAGTATATCAATCTGGTGAGTAGCTTTTACGCTTTTGTGATTTCTTTGTTAAAAGAACCATGTCACTGATTGTCTGTCGCAGCAAGAAGTCAAAAACAGGATTATATCACAGGTAGGTGGCGTGACAAAATGTACGGACAGGTACATTTGACGATTGGCTTCGCAATCGGGTATATAAGGGTTGTTGCGTTCTGTATTAGTGGAAAACAACTGCTGCGTGTCTACAAAAGTTATTGCCGCTTCCTCTGGAGATGGTCCGTCAACTCAACAATGCTGTTTGTCATGGAGTGGTGGCTTTACGAAATTCCGGCATGAAACAGCGTGCTATTGCTCGGCAGTATGGCATCACTCAAAGTCAGGTGTCAAAGATCCTGAAACGAAATGCTCAGAGGGGTGTCCTCACTCCAATACCGAGGCCAGGACGTCCCTGCAGAACCACAAGGAGGGATGATCGCCAGCTGCACCGGTTAGTCCGCAATGGCCGCACCAAGTCAGCTAATCGGCTTAGGGCTGAGTGGCAGCAACTGACAAATGTGCCTGTATCCAGAAGGCTAGTCAACTAACGACTGGTTCAAGCAGGCTATCATGCCAGGCATCCCCTGAGAAAGCCATGCCTGACCAGACAACACCGCCAGCGCCGATTGCAGTGGGCCAGAGAGCACCCACCGTCAATGGCAGCCAGGACACTGGAATCACGAGATCTTCAGTGACAAGTCTAGATTTCTGGTCTATCGTCAAGATGGCCGCATCCGAGTGCACAGACAAGTGCAAGAAGCCTACAACGAAGATTGTATAGTGCCAAGAGTCCAAGCTGGAGGTGGTGGGGTGACCGTTTGGGCTGCTTTTCATGCAGGGGGCAAAACTGACCTGGTTGTTCTGAATGGAAACCTGAACCAGGTCAAGTACAGAGCCATTCTGGAAGAAACATTGCTTCCATTTGCTCGTGCAGCCTTTCGAGGAAACTTTGTCTTCCAAGATGACAATGCACAGCCTCATCATGCTCGCATGATCCAACACTTTCTTGCTGACCATGGTGTGGAGCATATGGAGTGGCCTGCCATGTCCCCGGATATGAATCCGATAGAGAACTTGTGGGCAGAATTAACGTGTCAAATCGACAACTTGGACCAGCAGCCAACCTCTGTGCGTGAATTGCAGCAGACTATTGTCACTGCATGGCAGGCGATTCCTGTCCAAACCTTGGCAAATCTCGTGAACACCATGCCTCAATGTGTACGTGCTCTCCTGAATGCTCGTGGGGGTTACACGAAGTACTGAACTGTAATTTTACTGTCCGTAATCCCAGTCATAATTGAACTTTTGTTTTTGTTTAAAAAAAAAATTGGCTAATGTGCAAAATAAAGAAATACTTCTGGAAAACGTACAGAAGTTTAACACAGTACTGTCCGTGAATCGAGTTCGATATCAGTTTACATCACTTTCAAGGATCAATTTATTTGCTTTGAAATGTCAAATGTGGTTTTTGTTTCTTTTAAAGGTCACATTAACAAAATCTGGAATAATTTCAACATAATTCCAATGAACTTTTGGTTCTAAGTCATCTTGAAAAGTAAGTTCACCCTCACAAAAAAAATATTCCATATTAAATGCCAAGTCTGTAGTTGTCCGCTTTGCGCCTACGCCACGTGGAGAGCTGCCTGCCGTCTTCCACCATCTGCACCACGAGTCGGGGACGGGACGAGCTGTGGACCCTTGGACCCTCAACCCGACCATCTACAAACCCCGTGTGAGTGAGTCGGAGAGTGAGTCTGAGTGCGAACGGGCCCGTGTCCAGGGAATAAGTAAGACTGTATAAGGCTGCCCTGTGTATCTGATTCTTCCTGTTCCCTGTACATTCTCTTCTTCTTTTCCTCTTCTAATTGTACAACGGGTGAATAAAATGCCTGTTCTTCCTGTTTTCCTCTTAATCCGATCGTCCTAGTGATTTCTCAATTCGGTAAGCGTGGCACGATTACAACCGCTTAGAATCGGGTTTAGTACCTGTTAACAGCCCGAATCGCGGCTCGCTTCGCTTGGCGTGTCCACCAACGCCGTGGTTCGGGTGGGGTTATTTCCTTGCTTCACGGTCGGTGTTAGTACGTAGGTAATAGGACTAATTCGACCAACAACTCGATTTAACACCGACCGGAAGGAACGTGATCGCCTCAGGATCGCGTCTGCTAGTAAAAGGACAAGGGGATTAATCCCCCCTTGATAAGGGGAAGGCTGACGTTAGAGATCCGTAACAATATATATATATATATATATATATATATATATATATATATATATATATATATATATATATATATATATATATATGTACGTAGTGTGTTCAAAAAGTATCCGACCTTTCTTTTTCGTGCGTAAAAAAAAAGAAGCTAGGGAGGCATTGATTGGTGCACGTATGTAAGCGATCCTAATGCGCACGCGTGAATTTTTTCCCACCTGCAGAAGCTGTCATTCGACGGCAGACCGCCGATGAGTGAGGACATGTAAGCGAGTGCCGTCGGATTTTCGTTTTTGCCAAAATGACGGAAAAACTTGAACAACGCTACTGCATCAAATTTTGTGTTTTTTGGCCTCGGGGATGTTGGATGCTTCCATTGTGATGACTGCAACTTGGTTTCTGGGTCGTACCCATAAACCCAGGACTCATCGCCAGTGATCACTGTGTTGAGGAAGCTGGGATCGCTGTTCACAGTCTCCAGCATGTCCTGTGCGATCTCCAAACGGAGTTGCTTCTGCTCAATCGTTAGCAGCTTTGGTACGAACTTCGCTGAGATTCTCCTGAAGCCCAAATCCTCCTTCATAATGGAATGAACGGTGTTGAATCTTGCGGATCGTTTCCACTTGGGAATCGCCAAGCTATACACAAAATTTGATGCAGTAGCGTTGTTCAGGTTTTTCCGTCATTTTGTCAAAAACGAAAATCCGGCGGCGCTCGCTTACATGTCCTCACTCATAGGCGGTCTGCCGTCGAATGACAGCTTCTGCAGGTGGGAAAAAATTCACGCGTGCGCATTAGGATCGCCTACATATGTGCACCAATCAACGCCTCCCTAGCCTCTTTTTTTTACGCACGAAAAATAAAGGTCGGATACTTTTTGAACACAGTAGTATATATATATATATATATATATATTGTTACGGACACGACTTAGATGTTATGATGGGCCGAGCGGAATGGCCGCCGTGTTCGCACAGTTTACCCGATTACACTCGAACGTTGGCCGAATCGCGCTACGCTAGATCAATGAAGGAAAGGACACAACGGCTGGGATTAAGGCAACGACACAAGGGGTACAGTTCTCAAGACCTCCGGAGGAGGATATAATATTGGTTATGCAGAACGGTTAGATTACACGGCAAGAGGTAAAGCACAGCAAGATGGGCACTTAGACACAGTCTTATCTTATTCCCGACAGACCACAGACAAACGGGACAAGACTGACTGACACGGGGATTGATGGCAGGGGAGGGCAGGCAGTCGATAGCTCAAGGTGCACCTTGGCTCAGGGGCAGAATCGACCCGGTCCGGTCCAGAGATACGGGGAGGTATCGTCGCGCTGGAGGTGGCGTCCTCTTCTCTCCAAGCTGAGGCGCATCTGACGTCACCTCCGTCTTCCTGCGCATGCCCAGCGGGGAGTGACACGCCCTCGGCTCGTTAGCTCCGCCCCAGATGGAATCGGTCCGCCGCTTCTTATTGGGTGCGGGGGTTTACCGGGCTCCGCCCTTGACGAGGAGCTGACAGTGAGCCCCTGCGTGGTAACCCCGTCGGAGCACATGTTCAATGGCGGCTAACCAAGCCGGAGTGAGGACGCACACTCCCCGCGCCGCCGCCGCGCCGCCGGCGCTGTTGTTGTTGTTGGTGTTGTTGTTCCATGAGGAAGAGATGCGGGGAGGTATTGGGAGGTCCTAAACTTACTAATGGTGCCATACAATCACATTCTGGTGCAACGAAGAGTCAGAATTAATGGAAACGAGTCCTTAACTGACATAGACTAAGAATAACTAGCAAGATGTCCTATAGTTGTCTACGTGAGATGCGGTGAACCTGGGTACGACATTTAATGGGGGAAAAGGGGGAAGGTCGGGGCTACAGAGTGTTGTTTACAGTCAATGGGACTAGGGAATGGGGGATTGGGGATAGTTGGGGAGTATTGGGGAAATAGGGGAATATTTACAAGCGGATATGGATGGAGGCCAAATCCCATATCCGCAACAATATATATATATATATATATATATATATATATATATATATATATATATATATATAGACTTGGCATTTAATATGGAATATCTTTTTTTTCTTGACTTGGGTTTACTTTCTTAACTCAGTATATCAATCTGGTGAGTTTCTTTTACACTTTGGTGATTTATTTGTTAAAAGAACCGTCACTGATTGTCTGTCGCAGCAAGAAGTCAACAACAGGATTATATCACAGGTGGCGTGGCAAAATGTACGGACAGGTGCATTTGATGATTGGCTTCACAGTCGGGTATACAAGGGTTGTTGCGTTCTGTATTAGTGGAAAACAACTGCTGCACGTCTCCAAAAGTTATTGCCGCTTCCTCTGGAGATGGTCCGTCAACTCGACAATGCTATTTGTGATGGAGTGGTGGCTTTACCAAATTACGGCATGAAACAGCGTGCTATTGCTAGGCAGTATGGCATCACTCACTCAAGGTCAGGTGTCAAAAATCCTGAAACGAAATGCTCAGAGGGGTGTCCCTACTCCAATACCGAGGCCAGGACATCCCCGCAGAACCACAAGGAGGGATGATCGCCAGCTGCACCGATTAGTCCGCAATGGCCGTACCAAGTCAGCTAATCGGCTTCGGGCTGAGTGGCAGCAACTGACAAATGTGCCTGTATCCAGAAGGCTAGTCAACCAATGACTGGTTCAAGCAGGCTATCGTGCCAGGCATCCCCTGAGAAAGCCACGCCTGACCAGACAACACCGCCAGCACCGATTGCAGTGGGCCAGAGAGCACCATCAATGGCAGCCAGGACACTGGAATCACGTGATCTTCAGTGACAAGTCTAGATTTCTGGTCTATCATCAAGATGGCCACGTCTGAGTGCGCAGACAAGTGCATGAAGCCTACAACAAAGATTGTATAGTGCCAAGAGTCCAAGCTGGAGGTGGTGGGGTGACCGTTTGGGCTGCTTTTCATGCAGGGGGCAAAACTGACCTGGTTGTTCTGAATGGAAACCTGAACCAGTTCAAGTACAGGGCCATTCTGGAAGAAACATTGCTTCCATTTACTCGTGCAGCCTTTCGAGGAAACTTTGTCTTCCAAGATGACAATGCATGGCCTCATCGTGCTCGCATGATCCAACACTTTCTTGCTGACCGTGGTGTAGAGCATATGGAGTGGCCTGCCACGTCCCCGGATATGAATCCGATAGAGAACTTGTGGGCAGAATTAACGCGTCAAATCGACCACTTGGACCAGCAGCCGACCTCTGTGCGTGAATTGCAGCAGGCTATTATCACTGCATGGCAAGCGCTTCCTGTCCAAACCTTGGCAAATCTCGTGAACAGCATGCCTCAACATGTACGTGCTCTCCTGAATGCTTGTGGGGGTTACACGAAGTACTGAACTGTAATTTTACAGTCCGTAATCCCAGTCGTAATTTAACTTTTGTTTTTGTTAAAAAAAAATTTGGCCAATGTGCAAAATAAAGAGATACTTCTGGAAAACGTACAGAAGTTTAACACAGTGCTGTCCATGAATTGAGTTCAATATCAGTTTACATCACTTTCAAGGATCAATTTATTTGTTTTGAAATGTCAAATGTGGTTTTTGTTTCTTTTAAAGGTCACATTAACAAAATCTAGAATAATTTCAACATAATTCCAATGAACTTTTGGTTCTAAGACATCTTGAAAAGTAAGTTCACCCCCACAAAAAAAATATTCCATATTAAATGCCAAGTCTATGTGTATATATATATATATATATATATATATATATATATATATATATATAATTTGGACTGTAGATGGGCTGAGTGGCAGCAACTCAACTCAGTGGCAGCAACATATATATATATATATATATATATATATATATATATATATATATATATATATATATAATTTGGCCTGTAGATGGAGAATATAGATCGGTTTGATTTTGACTGTGTCTGACTGCTTCGTGCTGTATGGAATAATGTGCTGGCATTACAATTCCATCGGAAAGAAAATATTGTATTTTCCAGATTTTGTCTTTACCACTTTACCAAGATTGCAGTTTAGATTTTTCTCAACCAGGTCACTCACCTTATTTAACCCTTCATTGGTAACCTTCATCCCGCAGTAACATCTGGGCAACCTGAGGTCCATCCAGCTGAAAAAAAAAAATTCCGAAAAAAAAAAATGGTCTAATAATTTTATTGCAATAACAATATGCGCATATCAAATTGAAACCCTTTGCAATATTTTAAGGCTAAAACTAGATTAACCCAATATTAATTTTAAAATTTTTTTTAGAAGAAATACAGGTAGTGGACAAAAATGGAAACACCAATGTAAATTCACTTATAATAGGGCATTGGGCCATCATGTGTGGCTACTGTGGACCGTGGCAATCGAGTCCACCTGCATCTGGAATTCTGCAGAAAGGATGCGGCACCATTCTTCCAAGAGAAAGTCAATCAACTCACACCTGTTTGATGGAGGTGGAAAACGTTGTCTCAGGCGTCATTCCAAAACATCCCATAGATGGTTGATTGGGTTCACATCTGGTGACTGAGAAGGCCATGATGTATGGATAACATCATTGTCATGCTCATCAAACCATTGGGCAAACACTCGTGTGCTGTGGATGGGGGCATTGTGGGGACTCCTCTTGCAGACATCTTAGCAATAATTATGGTTAACCAGGTCTGTGCAGCATTTTTATACATAGCCCTAAGCATGCTGGGATGTTATTTGCTTACCAAGGATCATGCTATGCAGCCTGAAAGTGTAGAACATATGAAGACTCCCACCACCAGAGGCATTCAACAAGAAACACTCCCTTCATCAGAGGAATTCAATGACCTGCATTCACAGCTATAGTGAACCATCTGGAGACCTTCATTGACTGACCTACCCAGCTGCATCTTGTTCAACATCTGGAGACCTACCTACAGCATGAGTGACATGAGGAGACAAACCTACAGCATGGGTGACATGAGAGACCTACCTACAGCTAATGTGACATTTGGAGACCTACCGACAGCTTGTGTGACATTTGGAGACCTACATTACCGGTCAAAAGTTGAGACCACCTCAATTTTTCCAGTTTTTATTGAAATTTACGCAGTTTAATGTCCAGTGAATAACCCGAAATGGTACAAAGGTAAGCAGTAAACTGCTCGAGGTAAAAAAAAAGTTTAGGTTAGCAAAAACGGGAAAATAATGTAAATTGCATAGTTATATTGTAAAAAAAAAAAGGCCTCCTTCAGGGAACAAGTAATGGGTTAACAACTTACAGCTATTCTGCAGTAATGTAAGTAAATTAAGCCTTGAAAATTGATACAAACAATTCCTACAGGTGTCCCAACCTCTGCTGATTATTTGATTACAAACCCCGTCTGTATAAAAGCAGTATTGGAACAGATTGTTATTACACCCTCTGAAGCATTATTTGGACAATATTGCACTGCAGGAAGTAGTATATTGGAAACTGGAGGAAACTCTGACAGGAAGAGGTCTGGCAGACCCAAAGCCACAACAGAATCAGAAGACAAGTTTCTTAGAGTCAACAGCTTGCGTGATAGGCGACTCACAGGACAACAGCTTCAAGCACAGCTTAACACTGGTCAAAGTAAGCTAGTCTCAGTTTCAATTGTGAAGAGAAGACTTCGAGCTGCAGGTTTGACAGGTCGTGTGGCAGTAAGAAAGCCATTGCTAAGATGGCGAAATAAGAAAAAGAGGCTTGCCTGGGCCATGAAGCATCGCCAGTGGACTACTGAAGACTGGAAGAAGGTCTTATGGACCGATGAATCAAAATTTGAAATCTTTGGTTCATCACGCAGGGTTTTTCTATGCCACCGAGTAGGTGAAAGGATGGTTCCTCAGTGTGTGACACCAACTGTCAAACATGGAGGAAGCGTGATGGTCTGGGGCTCTTTTGCTCGATCCAGAGTCAGCGACTTGCACAGAGTGACTGGCACCCTGAACCAAAAGGGCTACCACAGCATTTTGCAGCGCCATGCAATACCCTCTGGTATACGCCTAGTTGGTCAGGGTTCATCCTACAGCAAGATAATGACCCTAAACACACTTCCAGGCTATGTCAAAACTACCTTCGAGGAAAAGAACAAGACGGTAGGCTTCAAATCATGGAATGGCCAGCACGGTCTCCAGACTTCAACCCCATCGGGCTGGTTTGGGATGAACTGGACAGAAGGGTGAAAGCAAAGCAAACGACAAGTGCAACACATTTGTGGGAACTTCTTCAACAGTGTTGAGAAGAACTTCCCGAACAATATTTGATTTACATTGTAGAAAGAATGCCACGAGTGTGTTCAGCGGTTATATCTGCAAAAGGTGGCTGCTTTACCAAGTCAAAATTTTAAATTAATTGTTTGTTAAACAAAATGATTTATGATTTATTTTTATCTCCAATTGTTTATTTGTTCTATGATTAATTTCAGAGTACATTGAGACATTAAACTGCGTAAATTTCAATAAAAACTGGAAACATTGAGGTGTTCTAAAACTTTTGACTGGTAGTGTACCTACAGTCATGTGAAAAAGTAAGTACACCCCATGTAAAGTTTTGACTTTTTCAACATATTTCAACATACAGCTATTTGATCTTCATTTCAACAATATTGATAGATAAAGGTGATATAATATAACAAATATCATGAAACATTTACATTTTGTAGTCCATTGTATAATTTAAATAAACATAAATGCACTTTTCGCATGTGGAAAAGGTAAGTACACCCCTACATTTATCACTACTTTAAAAACCTAAAATTGAATCAGGTGCACCAGCTCAGGTGCAAATGATTACAACATCATTAGAGCGGATCTTGGAGGAACTTGTCTTATAGTCAGGTTCACTATGTAATTTCGTTGGAATTTTTGGGGGATTTGGAAAACTATATATTTTTGGAAACTATATTGTATAGTCAGTCAGAAAACCAATGTTGCTATTTGCACAGACTCCTGTATGGCGGCCATCTTGGATTTTCAAAATTGCCGCCGAACTAATTTTTCTCAATATCTCAGCTTCTAAATAACATAGAGCTTTGATTCTAACGGCTAAACATACATTTTCAAGGGCCCCGAATCCAATGGTAACAAGTTCGATAAGCTAGACATGACCATAGAGCTCCTATGTGGCGGCCATCTTGGATTTTTCAAACTGGCCGCCGTAAACGTGATGTTTCTCAATATCTCAGCTTCTAAACAACATAAAGCTTTGATTCTAACGGCTAAACATACATTTTCAAGGGCCCCAAATCCAATGGTAACAAGTTCGATAAGCTAGACATGACCATAGAGCTATGTGGCGGCCATCTTGGATTTTTCAAACTGGCCGCCGTAAAACTGATGTTTCTCAATATCTCAGCTTCTAAACAACATAAAGCTTTGATTCTAACGGCTAAACATACATTTTCAAGGGCCCCGAATCCAATGGTAACAAGTTCGATAAGCTAGATATGACCATAGAGCTCCTATGTGGCGGCCATCTTGGATTTTTCAAACTGGCCGCCGTAAAACTGATGTAACTCACCTTCTAAAGAGCACAGAGCTTTGATTCATCATTGAGTAAAGTCATCATCATCCTCATCATCATCGCTTTCGTTCATCACATCTTGAGAGTCCTCATCATTTTGGCACTGGATGTCACACTGACAAAGGTCTGTACAAGCCAAGTTGTTTGTTCTGCAGGAACATCTAGATGAAGAACAGTCTGTTTTGCACTGACATCTAACCATTTGAATGATGGCCTTGGGGGCTGGAGGCTCCTCAGTTGTGGTTGGTTTCATTGTCCATCCGTGTCTTTGTAAAAGCCGTTTTGCAGGGGATTCAGCTGAGGATCCTGTTGAGCAATGCTTGCCTGACCCCACACTCTGGCTTGGATATGGACTCTTAGGATGTGCTGCTTGAGAGCTCCAAGAGTAGGAGGAAGCCTGTCACTTTCTGCCATGTGTTTGCAAAAGAGATACCATCGTAGTTCGGGGATGCTGTCGATGTGGATGCCATTTGGAGAGTAAGCAGCGCATACAAAGTTAGCTAGTGTGGACAACATGTCCTCCGTCACTTCAGTTGCATCTGAAAGCATTCGCACGGTGTCTATGACATCTTCACTTGCTTTGAGGTAGACATGCAGCCAGGTTGCTTTGCCTATTCGAAAGAACCTCCCAGTGTTGTCTGCCCCTGTGAAAGCATGAAAGGCTGGCAACACCTTTGCTCTTTCGACCCCTAGAGCTGTCCACAGTGGCTCTATTTGAAGTATTCCAGAGGCCATGGAAATGGATGTATTCCTCAGCAGTAGGTCATAGTTTGCTATAACTAGTACCAGGACATCTGTGTCGGGAGAGAAGAACACCAACTGCGCATCATGTGAGTTTCGCTGGGATGCCAGCACGGCCTGGTGGATCAACAGGGTGTCAGTTTCTTCATGGTTGTTGTCCTCGAAGAGCAGGTCACTGTTGCTCCTAGTACGCCCTGAAGCAGACGTGATGATCAACTTGGATGAGTGACTGTTGTATTCTAGAGTTTTGCCTGCCAGGTAGTCAGTCAGATCAGCCTTTGTTTTGTCATGAGAAAGGAATCTGCTCATTGGGATGTGTTTGATGTTGGTGTCATCTCTGACTTGATACTGTACTGCATCCTTTCCTTGCCTTCTTTTAGCCCTGGTAGCACTCTTCAGAGAATCGTTTTTGTACGTGTCAAAGACCAGTATGATCTCATCACAATCTTTTGTTAGAGACATGAGTCTGTCATTGAAGCATTCACCCAGATCGTTGACTTTCACTACAGTGGCTGGTTTCTTTGTCAGCTTATGCACAAGTACCATCCCATCCACCAGTGCAATCTTCCGACTTGTAGGTTTACTAGATGTGGATGCCATAGTTCTTGTGTCCATTGGATCTTCTTGTAGAACACTTGCAGCTGGTGTCTGCTGCTGATCTTCGGGGTGAATTTCTTCTCTTGCTAACTTGTCGAGGAGATGAATTAACTTCGACTTGTCAGTGCATGGAAGAATTGTCCCATCTGGAGCGAACAGTGCTCTTGGTGTCACAGTGAACACGTAATTTCCGATGGCATATTTCTGGTTGACGTCTGTTTGACTTGGCAAGGACCATGAGCCTTCCGTACAGTTCCTAAGTCTCCTTCAGATCCACAGTCCTGTCTCTGAATTTCACTGTGGTTCTCTTGTTCCCAGACGTGAACATCTTGTTGTTCTCCTTCTTGACTGGTGCCCAGAGGCTAACATCTCCATTGATACGCTCCGACACGTAGTCTTCATACAACTTCAACTTTAGTAGCTTGTGCACCCGTAAACAGATTTTAAGTTCTCATGAACATTAGGAGTATCTGTGTGTTATTTGGCAGTATGCCACAAAGGCCCACAAAGGGCAAAACACTCGCAGTAGAATAGTATTTCTCATTACAGTCAACACAGTCAGGTTCAGCATGTCCAGATTTTAGATTTCGTTGGATTGTTTTTGGGATTTAGAAAAATCAAAGCTCCGTCTTATTTAGAAGATGAGATCCTGAGAATCATCAATTTTATGGCGGCCAGTTTGAAAAATCCAAGATGGCCGCCACATAGGAGCTCTATGGTCATGTCTAGCTTATCGAACTTGTTACCATTGGATTCGGGGCCCTTGAAAATGTATGTTTAGCCGTTAGAATCAAAGCTTTATGTTGTTTTGAAGCTGAGATATTGAGAAACATCAATTTTACGGAGGCCAGTTTGAAAAATCCAAGATGGCCGCCACATAGGAGCTCTATGGTCATGTCTAGCTTATCGAACTTGTTACCATTGGATTCGGGGCCCTTGAAAATGTATGTTTAGCCGTTAGAATCAAAGCTCTATGTTACTTAGAAGCTGAGATATTGAGAAAAATTAGTTCTATGGCGGCAATTTTGAAAATCCAAGATGGCCGCCATACAGGAGTCTGTGCAAATAGCAACATTGGTTTTCTGACTGACTATACAATATAGTTTCCAAAAATATATAGTTTTCCAAATCCCCCAAAAAAATCCAACGAAACTTTAAATCTGGACATACTGAACCTGACTATTATTTAAACCTCAGACATTCAGTTTGGATTTCTCTTTGTTGTTGAAGTGTGCGGCGTCACCATGCCTAGATCAAAAGAGCTCTCAGGCCTTCATGAAGAATGTTATCGATGCCTACGAGTCTGGGAAGGGATTTAAAAACATCTCCAAACAATTTGAAATCAATCTTTCGACTGTCCGGAAGATGTATCTACATGTGGGGAACATTCCAAACAACTGCCAACTTGTTCAGGCCAGGCCGCCCCAGCAAGTTCAGCCCGAGAGCAGACAGCAAGATGCTGAAAGAAGTCTCTAAGAACCACAGAATGTCATCACGGGACCTACAGGTAGCTCTTGCCACTGTTGATGTCAAAGTACACGAGTCTACCATTAGAAAGAGGCTGCACAAATTTGATCTACCTGGGAGGTGTGCCAGGAGGAAACCTTTGCTGTCCAGAAAGAACATCAGGGCAAGAATAAAGTTTGCCAATGAACACCTAGGCAAAGACCAGCACTTCTAGAACAATGTGCTCTGGACAGATGAGTCAAAGGTAGAGCTATTTGGCCACAGTACCAGAAGATATTTTTGGCGAAAACCAAAGACAGCATTTGACCACAAGAACCTGATACCAACTGTAAAGCATAAGCATGTTGGTGGAAATATTATAGTTTGGGGCAGCTTTGCTGCATCAGGGCCTGGGCAGCTCACCATCATAGAATCCACTATGAATTCTTCATTGTACCAGAGGGTGCTTTAGGATAATGTGAGGCCATCTGTCGGAAAGTCGAAGCTCAACCGAAGATGGACCTTACAACATGACAATGACCCTAAATATACTCAGTAAATCCACCAAGGAATGGCTGAAAAGAAAGAAATGGAGGGTTCTGGAATGGCCAAGTCAAAGCCCGGATCTAAATCCCATCGAGATGTTGTGGGGGGATTTGAAACGAGCTGTGCATGCAAGAAACCCCTCAAACATCGCACAGTTGAAAGAATTCTGCATGGAGGAGTGGACAATAATTTCTCCCAGTCGATGTCAGAGACTGGTAGACAGTTATAAGAAACGCCTACTTGAGGTTGTTTCTGCCAAAGGGGGTAATACCACCTATTAGAGACAAGGGTATACTTATTTTCCACATGCAAAATTTGCATTTATGTTTATTTTAATTATACAATGTACTACAAAATGTAAATGTTTCATGATATTTGTTATATTATATCACCTTTATCTATCAATATTGTTGAAATGAAGATCAAATAGCTGTATGTTGAAATATGTTGAAAAAGTCAAAACTTTACATGGGGTGTACTTACTTTTTCACGTGACTGCAACAGCTATTGTGACATTTGGAGACCTAACTACAGCTTATGTTACATTTGGAGACCTACCTAATAACTAGTGTGACATTTGGAGACCTAACTACAGCTAATGTGACATTTGAGACCTACCTACAGCTCATGTGACATTTGGAGACCTACCTACAGCTAATGTGACATTTGGGCACCTACCTCTAGCTCGTGTGACATTTGGACACATACCTACAACTAGTGTGACATTTGGAGACCTGCCTACAACTAGTGTGACATTTGGAGACTTAACTACAGCTAATGTGACATTTGGAGTCCTACCTACAGCTCATGTGACATTTGGAGGCCTATCTACAGCTAATGTGACATTTGGAGATGTGGAAGTGTCAAATTTATCGATGAATCAAGTGATTTATATGAGCCACAACCTGTCAAGATCATGTGTTTGGTACCTGCTCACCTCGTGTGCAAGTTTTTTTGTGACTTCCATGTGGAGGTTGAGATTTCTCAAGTAGGTGAATTATCTCTGGCGCCCTGATCAAATTTGTTTGCTCGAGAATGTGGATTCACAACGGAGGCAACGGCATTCCACATCTTGTCATAATATCGAGTAATGATTCAGAAAATCTCATTGCGTTATGTTTTATCAAGTTCTATAAGCAAAAATTGTCGGAAAAATGAGGTTTCTTGGTAAATAATATGGCTGACAGCTGGCGTCACGATGTCTGAAGGAGTAAATTAGTATTGAGATCTGTCCATTGTTTGGTAAAACTAATTACTATTGAGTATTGATGCTTGTTTGTCATGTGCTCGGCAAACAAGTTTTCGTTGTAACTGTGAATAATCGACTCGGTACGAGGTCTGAAGCTACGATTGTTTTAAAAAATAATGCAAAGTACTTGTAAATTATTTTGCAGAGTTAGACAAAGAGTTCCCGTTAGACAATAAAAGTGGATGATTTGCTTTGCGTTGGCCTGTGGGGGATGGGTTTACATGCACCTTTTTCTTTCTTCCTACCGGTGATTCATACAGTCGCATGCAGATTTCTCCGCGAGGGTGACTATCGCCGGCATTCTGACCCAAGACGTTCTCAATAAATCTTTTGTAACGGTATATATATATATATATATAAATATATAAATAAATAAATAAATATATATATATATATATATATATATATATATCTGTGCAGTGTCTGTCTTGTGTTGTGTTGTCTTGTCTTGTCTTGTCTCGTCACTGAACTACTTTCTCAAACTTTTGTGAAATCGTACCAAACTTCTGGTATGCACATATCTCTCCCGTCGGTTTGTCCAAAGGGTATTTTATTTTTAAAATTTTTTCCAATTTTTTTATTTATTTATTTTGGAATTTTTTGGGGAAATTTTTTTTTCCAACTTCAATTGTTTATAAAATGTGATATCACGTATATTACAAATACATTTGTGCAAAATAATTGTTTGAATTATGATTGGTTTAAACCATGACAAAACGGCAACTCGGGTACAGTCATTTATCTATATATCTACACATCTGGGCAGTGTCTGTGTTGTCACTTAACGACTCCCTCAAACTTTGGTTTCCGTGGTTGTGAAGTGTTTTTAATAACGTTGTGGTGGTTTTGAATCACGTGGTGGTGAGGTATTTTGAATGATGTGCTGGTGAGGTGTTTTTAAATGACGTGGTGGTGAGGTGTTTTTAAATCACATGGTGGTGAGGTGTTTTGAATTACGTGGTGGTGAGGTGTTTTGAATTACGTGGTGGTGAGGTGTTTTTAATTATGTGGTGGTGAGGTGTTTTGAATTAGCTGGTGATGAGGTGTTTTGAATTACGTGGTGGTGAGGTGTTTTGAATTACGTGGTGAAGTATTTATAATTACGTGGTGGTGAGGTGTTTTTAATTATGTGGTGGTGAGGTGTTTTGAATTAGCTGGTGATGAGGTGTTTGGAATTACGTGGTGGTGAGGTGTTTTTAATAATGTGGTGGTGAGGTGTTTTGAATTAGTTGATGTGTTTTGAATTACATGGTGGTGAGGTGTTTTTAATGACTTGGTGGTGAGGTGTTTTTAATTACTGGGTGGTGAGGTGTTTTTAAATGACGTGGTGGTGAGGTGTTTTTAATTTCGTGGCTGTGAGGTGTTTTATTATGTGTTTTATGGCTGTGATGTGTTTTTAATTTTGTGGTGGTGAGGTGTTTTTATTACGTTTTATGGCTGTGAGGTGTTTTTAATTTTGTGGTGGTGAGGTGTTTTCAATTTCGTGGTGGTGAGGTGTTTTAAATTACTTGGTGGTGAGGTGTTTTTAATTACTTGGTGGTGAGGTGTTTTGAATTACGTGGTGGTGAGGTGTAATCGTCCCAAACTTCCATTCTGCACCTACCCCTCCCCGAGGTATGTGCTGAGGGGTTCTTTCTTGAAAAAAAAACATTCAACCTAAATCTTCAACCTAAATTGCCTATAAAAACGTAATATCACAAACACAAATACATTTGTGCAAAATAATTGTTTGTATTATGATTGTGGTAAATCATGACAACACAGCAAGTCAAGTACAGTCATTATCCTCAGCTAAAATAAGCCCTTTCCTCAGTAACGACGCTTGGTGAGGCGAGCGCAGCGAGCCGAGCCAAGCGAGCATATATATAGTCACGTGAAAAAGTAAGCACACCACATGTAAAGCAAAAATTTCTCCCAGTCGATGTCAGAGACTGGTAGACAGTTATAAGAAATGCCTACTTGAGGTTGTTTCTGCCAAAGGGGGCAATAACACCTATTAGAGCCAAGGGTGTACTTACTTTTTCCACACGCGAAATTTGCATTGTTTCTTTAAATTATACAATGGACTACAAAATGTAAATGTTTCATGATATTTGTTATATTGTATCACCTTTATCTGTCAATATTGTTGAAATGAAGATCAAATAGCTGCATGTTGAAATATGTTGAAAAAGTCAAAACTTTACATGGGGTGTACTTACCTTTTCACGTGACTGTGTGTCTGTGTCTGTGTCTGTGTCTGTGTCTGTGTCTGTGTCGTGTCTGTGTCGTGTCTGTGTATATATATATATATATATATATATATATATATATATATATACATACACATACATTTTTTTTTTTTGTATACAAGATCCAGGCTCTTGAAAGAGCTAACATTAATCACACAGAAACCGACACATAAAACATATAATATGGGGAGCGGTGGACAAGATGGGGCGAGAGGGGGAGGAATACAAACAACATCTGAGAGCAGGGACATCGAGAGATCTGTGAGAGGGAGAGGGAGACGGCTTTGGGGGGGGGGGGAGGAGGCATGGGAAGGGGGGAGGGGGTGGGAGAGATATAAAACATATGGACACTGCCGGGACTTCCAGGAAAGAAGTTGGAATTTCAAACCAGGTGGATCTGGGGTGAATTAGTGGGGGTAGAAAAGATCAAGGTTTTGGATGGGGAAAGATAAGAGATGGTGGTGAACAGCTGTTTAAAAGACCTGGAGGGAGGAGTGGGATTGAAGGGAGTGTGGGAGTTTGTTCCAGAGGTGGGAGAAAAGAGGAATGAAAGAGTGAAGGTGAGCAGAGAGCCGAGATTTCGGCAGTTTAACCATCAGAGGGTTGCTGGCAGATCTTGTGCGACCTGTAGGAATATTTGGGGGACAAAGCACAGAGAGAGCTGGGTGAGCAAGGCCAGGGAGGAGTCGGTAGAATACAGAAAGACCACCTACCTGTCTGCGGTGAGAGAGTGAAAGGCCCTCGGAGATAGCTTCATCACGGGAGATTCCAATGATTCTGAAAGCTTTGGTTTCAACAGCGTGAAGCCGAGCCAGGTGTGAAGCAGGAGCACCAGCCCATAGGGGAGAACAGTATTCCATTGAGCTGCGGATGAAAGCCTTGTATGTGGTGAGGAGCTCAGGTGTGCCGAGGAAGGACTTCGCATGACGGAGGATGCGCAGTCGGCCACTTGGTTTGGAGGCCAGCTTGGAAATGTGGTTTTCCCAAGAAAGATCATGGCAGATAGTGAGAAAAAGAGACAGAGTGAGATAGTGAGTATATATATATATATATATATATATATATATATATATATATATATATATATATATATATATATCTATATATATATGTATCTATATATATATATATATCTATATATATATATCTATATATATTGTTGCGAATATGGCATTTGGCCTCCATATCCGCTTGTAAATATTCCCCTATTTCCCCAATACTCCCCAACTATCCCCAATCCCCCATTCCCTAGTCCCATTGCCTGTAAATAACACTCTGTAGAACCGACCTTCCCCTTTTTCCCCCATTAAATGTCGTGCCCAGGTCCACCGCATCTCACGTAGACAACTTTCGGACATCTTGCTAGTTATTCTTAGTCTATGTCAGTTAAGGACTCGTTTCCATTAATTCTGACTCTTCGTTGCACCAGAATGTGATTATATGGCACCAGTAGTGAGTTTAGGACCTTCCCATACCTCCTCCCATCTTCTTCCCCAAACAACAACTACAACAACAACTACAACAACAACTACAACAACAACTACAACAACAACAACAACAACTACAACAACAACAGAGGGGCGCGGCGCGGCGCGGGGGGAGTGTGCGTCCTCACACCGGCTCGGTTAGCCGCCATGACCATGCGCTCCGACGGGGTTACCACGAAGGGGCTCCCTGTCAGCCCCTCGTCAAGGGCGGAGCCGGTAACCCCCCCGCACGCACCCAATGAGAAGCAACGGGCCGATTCCATCTGGGGCGGAGCTAACGAGCCGAGAGCGTGTCACTCCCCGCCGGATATACGCGGCGACTTACCGGATGTGACGTCAGATGCGCCCCCAGCTTGAGAAGACAATCACCACATCCGAGCGCTGCGACCTCCCCGCATCTCTAGACCGGACCGGGTCGATCCTGCCCTGAGCCCAGGTGCACCTGGAGCCATCGATTCTGCCTTTCCTTGCCATCAATCCCCGTGTGAGTCAGTTTTGTCCTGTTTATCTGTCGTCTGTCAGGGAATAAGATAAGTGTGTCTAAGTGCCTGTCTTTCTATGCTGTCCCTCTCATTCCTGTAATCTAACCTTCCGCCCTAATATAACCTCCTCCGGAGGTCTTGAGAACTGAACCCTTGGTGTCGTGTCATTTTAACCCAGCCGTTGTGTCCTTTTCCTCAATTGATTTAGCATAGCGCGACTCGGCAACGTTCGAGTATAATCGGGTAAACGTGCAGGCGCGGTCATACCAAACCGCTCGGTGAACCAACATCCACCACCGCGTCTGTAACAATTGGTGTCAGGAGTGGGATTCGGACCCGGGACTAAATTTATTAGGCCCAAATTTTGGAACACCAATTGTACCACTAGGGTAACAATTGGTGTTGGAGAGGTAGGCGCAAAATGGCGCCTCGCTGGTCACCGCGCCCGCGACCGTGGCAGCGCCCCTGGTGGATTTGAACCTTTTTTTTATACAAATGAAGGCCCTTATGGCCCAGAATAGCGAGGAAATGAGGGAGGAAATGAGGGCTCAGAGTGAGCGAATGGGAAACCAAATGGGGATAATGGGAAACCAAATGGGGGTAATGAGGGACGAAGCGAGGGGTACCGGTGAGGGGTTAGACAATAATTTTAAGGAGTTAGACAAGAAATTTGGGAAGTTAGACAATAATTTTGAGGGGTTAGACAATAATTTTAAGGAGTTAGACAAGAAATTTGGGAAGTTAGACAATAATTTTGAGAGGTTAGACAACGGGATAAAAGAGGTGAGAAATGGGTTAACGGGGGTAGAAAATAGAATGGCTGCCCAGGAGAATCAAATGGAAGGGATGCAAAAGGGGTTAGAGGGGTTAGAAAACAGGATGGAAGGCAAATTGAGGGACATGAGGGACCAAGCGGAAAGGGAAGTTAACCAAATGGGGCAGCAGATAGAGGGGGTCAGAATGGGGGTAGAAACCAAACTGGATGCTCACAGGGAGGAAATGGAGCAGATGAGGGTGGCATCTGGGCAGGAGATGCAAGTGATGGGAGAGGAGATCAGAAGAGGAGTGGGTGAGGAGGTCGGAGGAGTGCGCGAGGAGGTGAGGCACTGTAAGGAGCACATGGAGAAGGAGGTGAGAAAGGGGACTGTAAAATTGCAAGGGGGCATAGAGGACCTGACGCAGGAGGTGGAGCAGCTGACGGTGGGACAGACGGAGTTAGTGGAGCAGGTTCAAAGGAACACTGCGGTATTAGGAGGGTTAAAAGCGACACAAATCGACATAAAAAACGACTTGATAGCGACAAAGAGGCAATGTCAGATGGTACGTGAGGGACTGACAACGAGGTTGGACGAGGTGATAGAGGTAATGGAGACGAAGGACCGGCAGGTGAGGACGCACATGGAAACGGTCAAGGTAGCCTTGGAGGACGAGCTTGAGGAGACGTACCGGGGAATAAAAGAGGTGAAGCACAAATTAGAAGAAGTGGAAGAAGGGATGAGCGAAATTAAGAAGCGACGGAGAGGGGATAAGAAAGAGATAAAAGAGGAGATAAAAGAATTGGTCCAAAGTCTGTGTTTGGATCGTGATGATGTGCTCATTAACCGGATGAGGGATTCGCAGGTGATGGAGGAGAAGCGAAGAGGAAGAGGACCCGGTGTAAGTGGTGACCAATATGGTCGTGCGTATGATGCGCCAGGGGATTTAAGAAGCTTGGGGGTCGAGATGGACCCGGGTGTTCGTGAGAGGCCGTGGGTGAAGTGTGCGACAGGTCTGGTGTGCGAAAAAGGAGGTGTGCAAGAAAGTCCGACTCTGGGGTGTGTGAGGAAAAAGTGCGTGCCAAGGAGGGAGGGTGCTGGCGAGAATGAGTCGGTCGTAGCGCGTGTGCGAGGGAGCACATGGAAGCGCGGTGTGGTAAGTGTTACAGAGGGTGTGACGGGAGAGTGTGCGCAGGAGTGTGCGCGAGAAAGGTGTGTGACGGACAGGTGCATGAGGAAAGAGTGCGCTGTCAGAAGTAAGGAAGAGTGTCCACCTGTGGTGAGTGTTACAGAGGGTGTAACGGGAGAGCGTGCGCGAGAAAGGTGTGTGACGGACAAGTGCATGGGGAAAGAGTGTGCTGTCAAGAGTAAGGGTGAGTGCGTGGTCAAGAGTGGTGGTGAGAGTAGTGAGAGTGACAAGGAGCATGAGTGGGTTGTGACAGGTGAGCGAGGATGCACACCTGGAATGGTAGAGCGTGAGTGGGAATGCACGCTGGAGTTGGTGGTGAGGCACTTGGTTGGGTGTGCGAATGAGAGCACACCTGTGATTGTCACAGAGGAGGTGACCGAGGAGGGGGCGCGAAGCGGTGTATTGGTGAGGTGTGCGAGCAACGAATGTGTGCCAAAGTGTTCGGTGGTCAGGTGTGTGACCAAGGCTGTGAGTGGAATGGGTGTACCTGGGTGTGTAAGGAAAGGTACGAGGAGCATGGGCACGGCTGGATGTGTGAGCAAGGAACGGGCTGCGGGCTGTAAGCGTCCAGGTGAAGCATCGACGTTAGACGGGGTAGAGTTTAGAACGACTTATAGCCGAATCGGGCCCTCGGTGCGTGCTGGGCCTCGCTTTGAACGGCCGCGTCCGTGCTCCACTAGGCGGAGCGGGCAGCCCGATAGAAAGGGTCGTCATGGCGACCACTTTTTATTGAGGCAGTCCGGCAGGTCGAGATCGGGACATTGGATGGCTCCGTGCCGAGATGGTGCGTGGGATCTCGGCACGGGTAAGCCCCCGTCCCTGCACCGAATGCCGGACGCATCCAGCCGCTGGCACGGAACAACCCGCATTCATTGCTCGGCTTTACGAAGCCGGGCTTTAGACAGGAATTGGCGCACCGAGAGGCATTAGTGAGTAGACCGGGTGATGAGGTTAGTGTTTTGGCCCCAAAATTAGAGAAAAACAAAATTTGATGATTGGCAAGGGATTGGCAGTAGTGATTGGCAGATGATGGGTAGTGATTGGCAAATTTTTAATTTGTTGAAATTTGATGTGCAAAATTGGTAGTGAGCGATGGGCCCGGTGGGTAAGGGTGGCATCCCTGCCCCCCTTCCCATAGTGGGGCAAAGGAGCAATAGCTTATGGGGTGTATGGCAGTGAAAACTAGCCCGGGTGGGTTAGGTTATATTGTAGGGATCTAGAAAGATGACATTAGGTGACGTTAAGTTTAGTTAGTGACTGATACCTGTAGTGGGGACGCAGGTAGATTAGTGTGGATGATAATGACGTGGGAGCGCAATAGTTTAAAGGGACGACTGGGAAGCGCAAGTTTCAGAAGGGAGTAGTTAGCTGAGATGATGCCGTGTGTGTGAGAATTGAACAGGTGTGATTGCACAGGTGTGCAACTGGACAGGTGTGTGGAGCAATGGATGAGTAGTGAGTGTGTGGATCAGCGCGAATGCGCTTGGGGAGAGAAGGGTGCAGGTGGCACCAGGTGTGAGAGCACAGGTGTGTGGAATACATGGAGCAGAGAATGAGTGGTGTGGAGAGAGTTGGAGTAAGTGGTACGGAGTGGTGTGCATGGTGCGAAGGTGTGAATGGGGGAAGAGTGGACCCCCATCACGGATACCCGGGGCGGGTAGTGTAAGTGTTAGGTAGAGGGTACAGGTAAATTGTGGTTGGATATTGGCATTTGTGGTGCGGATGCAGAATGGTGTTTTGGATGGGTGCATTAGTGTTGTGGAAATGGCTGGGCGTGTAGCCTGTTAGTGTGTGTAGTTGGTTGGGCACTCCACCACTGTGAGGATGTCGGCCAGGTGAGGCCGCAGGTGGGCTCTGGGAGCCGGTAGTTGTGAGTGGGTGCCTGAGGATCCCGGGTGTGGATCGGGCAGCCCAGTGCCAGAGAGGGCACCGAGTGGGGAGAGCGCCAGAGGGCCTTCCCCAGGTAGTTAGGTTAGGGTAAGGAGCAGGTAAGCTCGGAGGCAACTGCAGTGGTGGAGGTGTGCAGGTGGGTAGACCCACTGGGAGAGGTACACGCCACAGCCCAGAAATTGTGCGAGGGCACCGGGAGATGAATCGGGGGAGTGAGACCCCAAATTGAAAAGCACCACAGTTTGGCCAATGGGAATTGGTTTTTAGAACCCATAGTGTAAGAGGGCCAATGGTTTGGCCGGAGAAGGACCCCGGGTAATGTAAAGTTGTTAAAGTCATTTAGGAAATAGTTAGGATTGATGAACCTGTCGCACCATACGCAGCCACTTACCTGTGGTGATGATGATGACTCCACACCTGTGTTTTCTTTGTTCTGTTGCAGGAAGTAAGGATTGCTGTGAGGATTTGTGAGACGCATCACCACGTGGATGAGACATTGGGGTGATTCCATCTCTCCCCCCTTAGGAGGGACTGATGATGAATTGGTAATGGCAAATTTTGATGTTCAGTTGGAGATGGCAAATTTTGATGAGAGTTGAAAATGGCAAATTTGATTGGTTAGGAGGGAGAGAAGACGAATTTGGTTTATGGGAGGAACGGGGAAGACAGTAGGGATGTTTGTTGATTTGTAAAATAGATGTTTATGGGTAGTGTTGTGTTTTGTGGATACAGTAAGGGGTAAGGGAGGGGCCATGTAAGTTACCTGGTGGGGGGGGGGGGCGTACGGTAGGAACGTACCTGTCTCACCTGGTTCCCATGTGCCCCCAGTGTGCATCATCTTATATTGCGTGCACTTTTGCGCCCTTACCACCTTACTCACTTGTCTTCTTCTTTTGTCTCCCACCTCCGAGGATCTGGCTTTGGGGTAGAGAGAGAGGAGAGAGAGGTGCTGGCTACGCAGTTGTGGGCCTGCACTTTCGCTGCTTGCTGCCTGGATCGATACACCATATGGACCGCAATGTTTGTGGCCGCCCACAATGGACCGCAGTTCTTTTGCGGCCAAGCACCACCCATGGATGGACCTATGGGTCAACGTGGCACCTATGCCATACAAGGTGAACCACTAACAGTTGGCCCCCTGACGGCCACAATAAAGAAATGGACGCGGTTGGCGCCTTTCTTTATTTTTCTAAGGAAGTAAGAAGGCCAAGTGCACCACACGAAGGCAAGACCAGCGGCAGAACATCGGCCGGCTGCGACACCACACAATGATCACTAAACACTTTATTGGTGCACCGGATGGTGCTCACTGTGTGATGGGGTGGTGCTTTTGATGCTTGGAAGGGGTGCTCTGCACATTATTAAAGGCCGTAGGCCACAGAGCACTCGTGGGTTGGTGTATCGATGCTGGCATGCGTGCTCTCTCTATGCATAACATCTGCATGTGTTCCTCCAGAAACAGGTCCTGGATCGTAGTGTAAATAGCAGCGTAGTCGTGTAAATAATGCTCCCTACCGGCTGTATGTTTAGTTTGCGAATTCTTTCTGGATTCGGTTATCCTGTGGGTGTGTTTCTGTGAGGAGAAGGGTGCAACGTCGCAGGGGGACATATTTACTCATTTGTGAATATCTGTAAAACTGTCGCACTCAGGGTAGAGTTAATAGTAGAGGGAACTACATCTGCGTGCCACACTAAAGTAGGTAAAAATTTATCGGGTCGGGATGCCCCGAGGGTAGAGAAGGGTGCAATGTTGCGAATATGGCATTTGGCCTCCATATCCGCTTGTAAATATTCCCCTATTTCCCCAATACTCCCCAACTATCCCCAATCCCCCATTCCCTAGTCCCATTGCCTGTAAATAACACTCTGTAGAACCGACCTTCCCCTTTTTCCCCCATTAAATGTCGTGCCCAGGTCCACCGCATCTCACGTAGACAACTTTCGGACATCTTGCTAGTTATTCTTAGTCTATGTCAGTTAAGGACTCGTTTCCATTAATTCTGACTCTTCGTTGCACCAGAATGTGATTATATGGCACCAGTAGTGAGTTTAGGACCTTCCCATACCTCCTCCCATCTTCTTCCCCAAACAACAACTACAACAACAACTACAACAACAACTACAACAACAACTACAACAACAACAACAACTACAACAACAGAGGGGCGCGGCGCGGCGCGGGGGGAGTGTGCGTCCTCACACCGGCTCGGTTAGCCGCCATGACCATGCGCTCCGACGGGGTTACCACGAAGGGGCTCCCTGTCAGCCCCTCGTCAAGGGCGGAGCCGGTAACCCCCCCGCACGCACCCAATGAGAAGCAACGGGCCGATTCCATCTGGGGCGGAGCTAACGAGCCGAGGGCGTGTCACTCCCCGCCGGATATACGCGGCGACTTACCGGATGTGACGTCAGATGCGCCCCCAGCTTGAGAAGACAATCACCACATCCGAGCGCTGCGACCTCCCCGCATCTCTAGACCGGACCGGGTCGATCCTGCCCTGAGCCCAGGTGCACCTGGAGCCATCGATTCTGCCTTTCCTTGCCATCAATCCCCGTGTGAGTCAGTTTTGTCCTGTTTATCTGTCGTCTGTCAGGGAATAAGATAAGTGTGTCTAAGTGCCTGTCTTTCTATGCTGTCCCTCTCATTCCTGTAATCTAACCTTCCGCCCTAATATAACCTCCTCCGGAGGTCTTGAGAACTGAACCCTTGGTGTCGTGTCATTTTAACCCAGCCGTTGTGTCCTTTTCCTCAATTGATTTAGCATAGCGCGACTCGGCAACGTTCGAGTATAATCGGGTAAACGTGCAGGCGCGGTCATACCAAACCGCTTGGTGAACCAACATCCACCACCGCGTCTGTAACAATATATATATATATATCTATATATATATATATCTATATATATATATCTATATCTATATATATCTAACCTGGTATCTATATCCTATATATATATATATATATATATATATCTAACCTAAGACCCTGGTGTTGGGCTAGCGGTTAGGGTGCCGGCTTAGGATCCTAGGATACCTGGGTTCGAATCCCAGTCAATCGCTGAATTAACGCCAGCGGGGTTGACTCAGCCTGTCATCCTTCCAAGGTCGGCTAATTGAGTACCAGTTCACTGGTAATTCCCTGTTTGTCGTTAAAGGCGGCAAAAAGGGTTGGCGTCAGGAAGGGTATCCGGCTGTAAATCATTGCTTCAAAAAGGGGACCGAAAAACAACAACAACCACGGTTCCCGAAAAAGGCCAACCCCCGCTTTGCGGGGAAAAATGGCCTCTAAAGGTGTTTTTTATATATATATCTATATATATATATCTATATACATCTATATACACACACACACACACACACAATGAATGATTTGCTTTTTTGCAAACTTCAAGCGGGCTTTAATGTGTCTTTCACTGAGGAGAGGCTTCCGTCTGGCCTCTCTGCCATAAAGCCCAGATCAGTGGAGTGTTGCAGTGATGGTTGTCCTTCTGAAAGTTTCTCCCATCTCCACAAAGGATCTCTGGAGCTCAGCCAGACTGACCATCGGGTTCTTGGTCACCTCTCTTACCAAGGCCCTTCTCCCCCGATTGCTCAGTTTGGCCGGGCGGCCAGCTCTAGGAAGAGTCCTGGTTGTTCCAAACTTTTTTCTTTTCTTTTTTGTATACAGAGTCGAGGCTCATGAAAGAGCTAACATTTATCAAACAAACAAATCAAACAAACAAGCAAACAAAGTATATAAAAAAGGGAGCGGTCGACAAGATGGGGAGAGAAGGGGAGGAAGCACACAAACACAACATTTGAGAGCAGGGACATCGGGAGATGTGTGGGAGGAAGAGGGCCTTGGGGGGAGGCAGGATAGGCATAAAACACAAGCACATCAAGGACTTCCAGGAAAGAAGTCGGCACCTCAAAAAAGTGGATTTGGGGTGAAATTAGCGGGGGTAGAAAAGATCAAGGTTTTGGATTGGGGGAAGATAAGAGATGGTGGTGAACAGCCGTTTTAAAGACCTGGAGGGAGGAGTGGGATTGAAGAGAGTGAGGGAGTTTGTTCCAGAGGCAGGGGAAAAGAGGAATGAAGGAGTGAAGGTGAGCAGAGAGTCTTGATTTTGGCAGTTTAACCATAAGAGGGTTGCAGGCAGATCTTGTGTGACCTGTAGGAATATTTGGGGGACAGAGCCCAGAGAGAGCTGGGGGAGCAGGCCGGAGAGGAGTCGGTAGAAGACGGAAAGACCACCAACCTGCCTGCGGTGAGAAAGTGAAAGGCCCTCGGAGATAGCGTCATCGCGGGAGATTCCAATGATTCTGAACGCTTTGGTTTCAACAGCGTGAAGATGAGCTAGGTGTGAGGCAGGAGCATCAGCCCAGAGGGGAGAGCAGTACTCCATTGAGCTGCGGATGAAAGCCTTCTATGTGGTGAGGAGTTCAGGTGTGCCAAGGAAGGACTTCGCACGACGGAGAATGCCCAGTCGGCGACTGGCTTTGGAGGCCAGCTTGGAAATGTGGTTTTCCCAGGAAAGATCATGGCAGATAGTGAGACCCAAAAGCTTGAGTGACAGAACTTCTTGGAGAGGATTATTCAGAAAGTAGATGGGAGGGTTGTCCAGTCGGTCTTTTCGGAGAGACATCGTAAGAGTGTGAGATTTGTCAGGATTGGAAGACATGTTCCTCTTGTTTGCCCAGTCTGTGATTTTGTCCAGGTCTGCAGAGAGTGAGGAGGCTGCAGACTGCCGATCTGAGGGATGAGGAATGGAGCGGCAGAGAGTGGAGTCATCAGCAAAGAGACAGAGCGGATTTTCAAGAGAGTCAGAGAGATCATTGATGAAGACCAGAAAAAGCACAGGGCCCAGAACACTGCCTTGGGGAACTCCAGCCTGAACAGGAAGAGGAGATGAGAGAAACCCATTCAGGACCACACATTGACTACGACTAGAGAGGAAGTCCGCCAGCCATGTGTGGAGATTTCCATGGATACCAAAGGAGGAGTGTTTGGTGAGCAGAGCGGGGTGCCAGACCGTATCGAACGCACGTGAAATGTCGAGGGAGACAGCTCTAATTTCCTGTTTGACATTGAGGACCTCCATCCATTGTTGAGACAGCAGAAGCAGCATGTCCAGAGTAGAGTGACCTGGTCTGAAACCAAATTGATGATCAGAGATCAACCCATTGGAGAAGAGGAATGATTTAATATCCGAAGCAATGATGGATTCCATGACTTTGCTGATAATTGGGAGAAGGCTGATTGGTCTGTAGTTGCTAGGATCTGTTTTTGCACCTTTTTTGTGTAAAGCAGTGATGTTGGCTGATTTCCAAGCAGATGGCAGTTGGCCTTGAGCAAAAGAGAGGGTGAAGAGAACAGAGAGAGGGAGTGAAAGAGCGGAAGAACAGGATTTTAGGACCCATGGGCTGATGCCGTCAGGTCCAGTTGCAGAATCAGAGTCGAGGGTTGATAGAAACTTTACCACCTCGTCAGGAGGAAAGGACAATGAGTCCAGGAGCAGCTGGGTATGACTGGGTACGGTGGGTACAGAGAGGGATGGGTTTGGGACACAAGATTTAGAGGCAAACACAGAGTTGAGGCATTCAGCCTTTTCACGTGCGGAGTCAGCTGTGTAGCCGTTTGAGGTAAGGGAGGGGATGGAGGGGGAACAAACACCAGAAACAGATTTGACCAGATCCCACCAGGATTTGGAAAAGGGAGACAGATAAGAGAGTTCGGTCTTGAGAATGGAGAGATATTGTTTCCTGGTTCTCCTGAGTGTGGACACACACTTGTTTCGGGCTTTGTGAAAGGAAATGAGATTTCCTTCTGTTGGATTTGCTATCCAGGAGACGAAGGCAAGTTGTTTCTGGGCAACAGCCTCACCACAAGATTCCGGGTACCATGGACGGGAGGAAGGGTATGACAACTGAAGACGAGATGGGATAAATCTGTGCATGAGAGAGAGCAATTTACTTTGGAAGAATTCCCAGGATGAGTTGATGTCAGGGGTGGTAGAGATGGGAGACCAGTCCAGATGATTGATGGCTGCTTGAAGACCATGCCAGTTGGCCTGAATGAAATGCCAGACTCGTCGACGTTGAGCAGGCTCCCTGAGAATGGTCAGAGAGATGTCCACTTTAACAAGCACATGATCAGATGAGCCGATTGGAGCAGAAGAAGAGCAGCACACATTTTCAGGGAAGTTAGTCATAACCAAGTCCAGAAGAGAATATGCTCCGTTGACTGAGATCCGGGTCGGGAAATTGACAGATTGTGTCAGTCCAAGTGAGTCGCAGAAGTCCTTTACTGAGGAGGCATGGCTGGTGAGAGGTACCCACACCCAGCCAACTGGCATGGTGACAATTGAAATCACCACATATGAGGAAGAGAGAGTTGGGATGAGTAGATAGAAGTTGGTCCATATTATCATACAGCGAGATGTAGATGGAGTCATCACTGTTTGGTGGACGGTACAACACACATATGAACAAGAGGTGGGAGCGAAAGGGAAGCCGTAGCCAGAGGTATTCCTGGGGGTGATGTGCAGAGAGTGCAGTGCAGGGTGAGTGAGGAAGAGAGTTTTTGATAAAGATCGCAACCCCACCTCCAGGACGAGGCTCAGGTCTATCATACCGGAGGAGGGAGTAACCCGGGAGAGATACTAAGGAATCAGAGACATCATGAAGGAGGAAAGTTTCTGTTAAGCAGATCACGTCTGGTTTGTTAGAAGCAACCTGTATGGAGAGATCAGTTAAGTTTGAACGAAGGCCCCGGATGTTTGAGGTACATACCATTAATGAAGAGGAAGGGGGAGCATCGGATACAGAACAGGGGGGAGGAGGGGTAGGGTAAGATTTGGAAGAGGTGGAAGAGGTAGGGAGGGCTGTTGAAGGTGTGTCAGAGATTTAAGAATAGCTCGGAGAAAGGGAAGGATGGGGCGGACAAAAGGTTTGATGGTGATTGGGTGAGGCACAATGAGGTGTTATTTGAGGAGGGGGAAGAGTGAGGCAGGTTGGGGGAGATGGAGGTGAGAGTTGGAAGGGGGAAGAAGCAGGGAGGACGCTTTGAGGAGGAGGGGTGAGGGGTGAAATTGAGAAGAAATGGGGGTGGGGAGATTTGAAGGGGAGGGGCGAGGGGGAAGATTTGAAAGGGATGGGTGATGGGGAAGATTTGGAGGGGAGGGGTGATGGGGAAGATTTGGAGGGGAGGGGTTATGGGGAGGATTTGAAGGGGAGGGGTGAGATTGGATTGTAGAAAGTGTACGATTAATGGGAAACGAACATTTATTGCAAAATGAGTTTCTTGTGACCTTCGAGTCAAAAATACATTTAAGGACGCTGGAGGGAGGATGGAGTGCAGGAGAGTTTAGGGAATGTAGAAAAGAGGCGCTGTAAGAGATGGATTTTTTGGGGGGATGAATAGATTTGGTGAGCAAGTCGAAAGCAACCTTTTAAAGAAGAAGAAGAAAAAGGTGTTATAATATACAACAGAATACAGAACTTGAGGGGAAAGTTTAAACATTTTAAAGTTTAACAGTGAAAACTATCTGGGGAAATGGTGGAGAAACACGTGGTGGAACAACGAACGAACAAATCAGAACGAATAAACGAATGAGAACAATGAAGAGGAACAGAGAAGGGAATGTTTTTTGTTTTTGTTTTGAGTTGAGATTTTTAAACAAGGAAGTAGGCTATGGGGTGAAAAGACTGGGAAAAACAGAGAACGAAAGTTATTGGAGCACAAACGACGGACCGCTGAGAGAAAAACAAAGCCTCAAGGTTGGACACTGTTCAAGGCCTCAAAAGACACGACACGAATTAACACGATTTTCTATGCAGGTATGAAAGATTTACACCGAGAATCTTCCTCGGGACACACTATACGTACACACACCATAAAATAAATACAGTTATAACGAAAATACAAATGGGAACAATTACTTAACTTCGATTTCGATGGAGAGCGTGGACAGCTGCGAATAAACGAAACCTCGCCGGCGAGACCGGAAGGGGAAGTCAACTTCTTCCATTTAAGAATTATGGAGACCACTGTGCTCTTGGGAACCTTCAATGCAGCAGATATTTTTTTTGTAGGCTTCCCCAAAACTGTGCCTCGACACAATCCTGTCTCTGAGCTCTGCAGGCAGTTCCTTCGACCTCATGGCTTGGTTTTTGCTCTGATATGCATTGTTAGCTGTGAGACCTTATATATACAGGTGTGTGCCTCTCCAAATCATGTCCAATCAATTGAATTTACCACTGGTGGACTCCAATCAAGGTGTAGAAACATCTCAAAGATGATCATGAGAAATGGGAGGCACCTGAGCTAAATTTCAAGTGTCATAGCAAAGGGTCTGAATACTTATGTAAATGTGATATTTCAGTTTTTTCTTTTTCATAAATTTGCAAAACTTTCTAAAATCCTGTTTTCTCTTTGTCATTATGGGGTATTGAGTGTCGATTGATGAGGGAAAAAATGAATTTACACGATTTCAGCATAAGGCTGCTACATAACAAAATGTGAAAAAAGTGAAGGGGTCTGAATACTTTCTGAATGCACTGCATAATCAAGCACACAGCCATGCAATCTCCATAGACAAACATTGACAGTAGAATGGGCCGTACTGAAGGGTGAAGTGACTTTCAATCTGGCACCATCATAGGATGCCACCTTTTTGTCAAATCAGTTCAAATCAGTTCAAACAAGTCAGTTCGTTAAATTTCTGCCCTGCTAGAGCTGCGCCGGTCAACTGTAAGTGCTGTTTTTGTGAAGTGGAAACGTCTCGGAGCAACAACAGCTCAGCCGTGAAGTGGTAGGCCACAAAAGCTCACAGAACGGAACTGTAGATTGCTGAAGCACGTAGCACGTACAAATTGTCTGTCCTCGGTTGCAACACCCACTATCGAGTTCGAAACCTTCAGCACAACAACTGTTTGTTTGGAGCTTCATGAAATGGGTTTCCATGGCCGAGCAGCCACACACAAGCCTAAGATCACCATGCGTATTGCCAAGCGTTGGCTGGAGTGGTGTAAAGCTCGCCGCCATTGGACTCTGGAGCAGTGGAAATGCGTTCTCTGGAGTGATGAATCACGCTTCACCATCTGGCAGTCCGACAGACGAATCTGAGTATGGTGGATGTCAGGAGAACACTACCTGCCCAAATGCATAGTGCTAACTGTAAAGTTTGGTGGAGGAGGAATAATGGTCAGGGGCTGTTTTTCACGGTTCGGGCGCAGCCACTTAGTTCCAGTGAAGGGAAATCTTAACGCTATAGCATACAATGACATATTAGACGATTATGTGCTTCCAACTTTGTGGCAACTTCCAACAGTTTGGGGAAGGTCCTTTCCTGTTTCAGCATGGCAATGCCCCCATGCACAAAGTGAAGTCCATGCAGAAATGGTTTGTCGAGATCAGTGTGGATGAACTTGACTGGCCTGCACAGATTCCTGATCTGAACCGCATCGAACACCTTTGAGATGAATTGGAGCACCGACTGCGAGCCAGGCCTAATCGCCCAACATCGGTGCCCGACCTCACTAATGCTGTTGTGGCTGAATGAAAGCAAATCCCTGCAGCAATGTTCTAACATCTATTGGAAAGCCTTCCAGAAGTGTGGAGGCTGTTATAGAAGGAAAGGAGGGACCAACTCCATATTAATGCCCATGATTTTGGAATGAGATGTTCGATGAGCACATACCGTCAAAGTGTCTGATTTCCCGGAGCTGTTTTTTCGGTTCAGGATGGCATAAAGGCTATATGGGTGTGATGTTCTTGTGTCCACATACTTGTGGCCATGTCGTGTATCAAACAAGCCCGGCCATGCCGCTGTTCGACTTTTAGTCTTGTTTCATTATGTGTAAACTATTTGGGTTGTCTTGCTGTATAAATTTGGGTTCACCTGAACGAGTTCCCACTGGAACTGATGGCTATTGATGTGGGGAACTCAGGATGAAATCCAGTGTATCACATACTTTGTCATTTCAATGAAATTCATGTAAAGACACATTCGTATTCAATAATGTGCTCCTGAGCCTTAGTTCACTTGTACACACACACACACACACACGTACACACGTACACACGTACACACGTACACACGCACGGCGAGAGATAGTCGGCATGCTTTGCCGCCTCCCTCTTCCCTGGGATGGAAAGGACCGAGGGCCACATAAAATACAATAGTTGAGAAGACAGTGAAGATGGGGCCCAAAACGCAGCTTTAATGGGAATGAGGACCACACACAAGGTGCCTGGTATCACGCATTCTACATGCGTTTGTAACGCGGCCTGACCATGCAGTTAGGCAGGACTTGTTGACCTCATGCTGCCGGGTGAGAAGATCCGACCTTTGGCGATTTGTGGTTGATTGCAGAGTTTCACCTGTTGACGAAAGAGGCCGAGTTTTGCTGAATACGGCTTCGATGGGAGTGAGAACCTCGTCGAGGACAGCAGCTTTGGTGAGGCTGAGGGCCGCTCATCTGGCGCCCAGTCACACCGATCGGCATGCGTTTGGGATGCAGCCTGATATTGTGGCTTGTTGGGTTTTGCTGAACCCATTATGCTGAGAATGAAGGCCCAATCTTTGGTGAATCCCTTATTGCCAAGTTCTGCCGACATGGAACCGAGTTCAGTGTGATCCAGGACCATGCCAAATACAACAATTTTAATGGGGGTGAAAACCGAGCCATGGAGGCAGCTTTGGTGAGGCCGAGGGCCGCACAAAAGGAACCCAGAGTTGTGCCGATTGACATGCGTTTGGGATGCGTTCTGGTGCCCTAGTCTTGCCTCGTGACTTGTTGGTGTTTGCCAACTCTATCCCATAAAGGAAGGATGAGACAAGGATTAGACCAAGAAGGAAGAGACCAAGTCTGGCCATATCCCCGAGTCCACAGGGGAGGTCGTGTGGATCTACATCATTGCCACTTCGGACGGAAGGGAAAACGGAGCACGGATAAGGAGACAGCTAGCTGCAGCTTGGCCCATGAGTCTTGGTTCCTTGCTGGGGTGAATATGGATGCTTCAGGACCACGGAAGGCTCCTTTCAGTTTTAGAAACTCGCGAATTGAGATGATGACTGGTGACGGCGTTGAGGTTGAGAGCGCGCGCACACACACACACACACACACACACACACACACACACACACACACACACACACACACACACACACACCTAACACGGTTGTGTTGTACATGCACATGAATCGTGATTATACACATATTATATGTTACATATTATATATCCACACATATTATACGTGACATATTTCACATCATAAACAAATACGCAAAACGATCGCCAAAGAATACCTACGTAGAATGAAGCCGATCCTGAAAACATACTTCTCCCCAAGAAACAGAATCTTAGCCATAAACCAGCTCGCAGTACCAGTGTTCCAATATAGCAGCAGAGTAAGAAACTGGCCCCAATCAGAAATCAACAAGTTAGGCATCAAAACAAGAAAACTCCTTACCATCCACAAAATGTTTTACAAAAACCAGTGCATTCCGAGAATCTACCTGCCGAGACGAGAGGGAGGGAGTGGCCTGATGGAACTCAACCAGGTGCAGAGAGCGACGAGTGTAGTACTAGCTGAGTATGTGAAATGCTCAACAGACTATCGGATGTAACTTGTAAACAAACATGAACACAACAAACCTGAAAAAAGTATCCCTCCCTCAACTTCCAAAGAATTTCCAAAAACAGGTCCAAGTAGAGGTTGCCGCATAGGAAAATGAAACGGCAACAAATACAGCCCCAGTGATTGCAAAAAAAGACAAAATAAATGTATAAAAGGAAATATCAAGAAATATACACCAACTGGGAGAATGACAAAAAAGCAGGAAAATACAAATAAATAATTGGACAGAGTGGGGATAGACAAAGAAGGCTCACTGGAATGGCTAAGAGGAGGTCAGCTCAACTGGGACAGCGGACGAATCATAATAAATGCCCAAGATCAAGGACACTATACTAATGGATTTAAAAAGATGGCGGAACTGAGCCAGACGGACAAGTGTAGATTCTGCAAGACAGAAAGAGAAAGTACGAGTCACCTGCTCTCAACAACAACAACATGCATTTTAAAAGGCCATTTTCCCTGCTAGAGCGGGGGTTAGCCTTGCGGTCCCCATGACAATCTTCTCCATTTTGCCCTATTTTCTGCATCTCTCCTTGTTAACCCCCTTGCCCGCATTTCTTCTTCCACCATCATTAGCCAAGTCTTTCTTGGTCTTCCCCGTCCTCTGCTTCCTTCTACATTCATTTCCACCACTCTTCTCAACCAGTCACTTTCATCCTTCCTCAACACATGACCAAACCATCTCACCCTGTTCCTCTTCACAGCATCAATCACAGGCTCTATTCCCATCATCTTTTGCAATTCATCATTTGTCTTCCTCTCTCAACGATACTCCGCACATCCGTCGAACCATTCGCATTTCCCCCCTTTCCAACCTTCGTTGCTGCTCTACGTTCATTACCCATGTCTCGCTCCCATAAATCATAACACTTCTCACACATGCAGCATACACCTTTCCCTTCAGCTTCAACGACACTCCCCTCATCATCAGCACGCCACTCAGTTCCCGAAACTTCTTCCATGCACATCTCACTCGAGCAACCGTTGCCGAGTCTGATCCACCTTCTCCATTCAGCATGTCTCCGAGGTAGCAAAATGTTTTCACACCTTCCAGCTTCACGCCGTCTCCAAGATCCAACTCAACATTTCCTCCATCTGCAGCTCCCTCTGTGCACACCTTACATTTGAATGTAGCTGCCACACTGGTTAATGACCCTCTCAGACCACTACATTTTTGATGAACCCACTCAGCACACATTGTACATTGAATGGAGTTCACTCCGACACCCTTCCTACACACGGCACAGGGCCACTTCCCAGTTCTTTCCACCTCACCACATGCTTTACCACTTGCCATCACCTTCGTCTTTCCGATATTCACCTTCAGACCTTTTGTCTCCATACATTCCTTCCACGTGTTCATCTTTTCCTTCAGTCCATCCATACTTTCCGCAATCAACACCAGATCATCTGCATACAACAACTCCCACGGTAAACCCTCCTTTACGTTCTGAGCCAGCACCTCCATCACAGCTACAAATAGTAGTGGACTTAGTACCGACCCCTGATGCACTCCCACCTTCACCTCAAACTCACCACTGTTCCCGTCTTTCGTCCTTACAGCTGTGCGCGCTCTTTTGTACATTGCCATCACGACTGATCAACCATTCCTCCACTCCTAACTTCCTCAATGCCCATGTCAATACTTTGCGTGGTACCCTATCGAATGCTTTCTCCAGATCAACAAACCCAAGAAACAACTTCTTCCTCTTCTCCATGTACTTCTCCTGCAACTGCCTCACAATGAAAAGCGTGTCTGTCGTTCCTCTTCCTGGCATGAATCCAAACTGCATTTCGTCGATCTTCACTTTCTTCCTTATCCTCCTCTCCAACACCCTTTCCAATACCTTCATTCCATGCTCCAATAACTTTATCGCTCGGTACGAGCCACACTCCAGAGGGTCACCTTTCCCCTTGTATAGAGGGACGAGGGTACTCAGTTCCCAATCCACTGGAATGCGGCCTTCTTTCACCACCAGATTACAGATCTCTGTCATTCTCTTCACACCCCAACTTCCTTCTGCCTTCAACATATCTCCCACAACTCCCGTCGGCCCTCCCGCTTTTCTACCCTTCATTGCTTTTATCGCTTCCTCAACTTCCTTCTCAGTTATCTTCTCTGCCGGTCCTAAAACTGGGTTACTCTCTATGTTGCCATCCCATTCATTCTCTGTATTCAATAGCATTTCCATATAACTTTTCCATCTTCCTTTAATTCCATCTGGGTCGACAACGATTTGTCCCACTTCATCCTTCAAGCAACTCACCCCCATCACATCACACCTCTCTTTCGCTATCTGCTTTGCAATCCTGAATACTGCTTTCTGACCCTCTTCCGAATCCAAGCATTCTCCGAACATTTTCCTACATGCCTCCTGCGCCTTTGCTACCTCTTTCTTTGCAGCCTTCCTGGCTGCCTTACAACTTTCATGCTCTGCTGTTTCTGCTCCCATACCCTTCGCCTTCTGCCACTCCTTGAACTTCTTCCTCTTCTCGTCAATCCTCTTTCCAACTTCATCATCCCACCACCATGTTTCCGAGTGCCTCGGTGGTCCTTTTGTCCATCCACATACCTCACCAATGGCTCCCAACAGACTAGCTTTCATCGACATCCAACCACTTTCAAGCTCAACCACATCATCCTCGACCCTACTCAGCCTCTCTTTTAATGCCTCCCTTACTGTCACCTCTTTCAACCTCCACACCTTCATTCTCGGTTGGTACTTCACCCGCCGAGCTCTCCTCGCACCTTTCACCCTTACGTCGCAGACAACCAAGTGGTGCTGTGAAACAGCCTCCTCCCCCGGGATCACCTTTGTGTCCCGGAGGTGCCCCCTATCTCGCCTACGCACCATCAGGTAGTCAACGGTTGTCGTCGACCCACCTGACGTGTATGTAACAAGCTTATTATCCTCTTTCTGGAACTGAGTATTACAAATCAACAAATCAGCTCCATCAGCAAACTCCAAAATCCTTTCACCTTCTCCATTTCTCACACCATATCCGTAACCCCCATGAACTCCGTCAAAACCATCCATACTCCTTCCCACGTGTCCATTTAGGTCTCCTCCTACCACAACAACTTCCTCATCTTTCATGTTTTCCATCAGCTTCTCTATCGCACACCTGAACTTGTCCTTCTCTTCATCGCTTCGACCAACCTGCGGAGCATATCCCGAGATGACGTTCACCAAGAGCTTTCCAATCATCATTTTCACCATCATCAACCTATCACTCACTCTCGTCACACTCACCACACTGTCTACAAACTCCTCAGAAAACAGGACACCAACACCATTCACGCCCTCCAGGCACCCTTGCCACACAAACTTGTATTTCTGTCCCCGCCTACCCTTCACCATTCTCACACCACTTCCCTTCCATCTCGTCTCTTGCACACAACATATGTCCACTCTTCTTCTGACCAATACTTCCACCACTTCTCCTGATCTCCCTGTCATTGTCCCTACATTCCATGTCCCAAACCTCAGAAACCGATCTCCACTTCGGGCTGTACCCTGCCCATATGTACTTGTAATAATTTTCACCTATCTCGTACTTGCAAAAAAGGGAACCATGACAATTACAAGTACCTGCTCTCGGGATACAAAAAACTATTATTATCAGAACAACTTTACACACAACGACACAACAAAGTATGCAAAGTGATTCATTCGCATATCTGCAAAAATTTTAACATCACAGTACCAAAAACACTCATGGAAACACAAAACAAGGGAAATCAGTGAAAGTGAGGACGTCATGCTCACGTACGACCTGATGATTCCATCGAGCGTGACCATATAAAACAAAGCATTGCGTCCGGACATTATACTCAGGAACAAAAAGGGAAAAAAATCAGCATTGATTGATTTTTTTTTTTTGGCCGAAATTTTGGCCCAGCAATTTTGGCCTAAACAATACAGAAATCAAGAAAATGACCAAAACTAAGACCTCAAAAATGAGGTCAAGAGTTTTTGGAAGCTGAAGAACATCAAAATTGTACCAGTGATAATTGGAGCAACAGGAATGATGAAGAAGAACCTCACTGAGATTTTGAAAACCATCTCCGGGAATATTACCACAAATGAACTACAACTGGAGGCAATCCGGGTTTCGGTGACGATCCTGAAAAGAGCTCTTGGAACAAAACTCTGAAAAGTTGAACAGCTTGGTCCATGAACTATGATCTCTTACCGAAGAGGAGGTGAATACTTTAGGTCCTGGGTGGACTCCGTTCCACCTCCTGAAACCAGCAAATTGAGATAACAACCAACGACACACCCTCAGGTTTTTTGCCATTCCTTATGAAATCTGCTCATATGCCAGTTTATGCTACATCTAGAGACCTGTAACTTGATAATCCCATGGGAATGTTGTAATGCATGGATGGGAGATGACTATATCTGTCATATAATTGATATGCACCTTTGTTCAGCATAATACAAGTGGAAATATTTGATTCCGAATGATGCTTGTATATGCGTACATGTGCACGAAAGCTTGATTCCATGTAGTTTTATTGCATTTTGGCACGTCCATGAAGAAACTGAAGTATATATTGTTTATAAAATTGGATTTTACTGCATTCACTAACAAACCAAGTTATTAATACGGCACACGAATATATATAAGCAACAAACTGATAAATGATGCATTTCCATTCATTCCTTGTTTTGTTCAACAACTTTGGCCTCTATAATATTGTTACCAGCTAAGGGGTGTAACGTTTTGGAGTTTGATTTGTTTTATCACTTTAAAAATTTCAGTGAATGTATAATTATAGCCCTACATTAGAAATTGCTTTCATGTGTAGAACTGTTAAGGGTAAAGCACTTAGAGTCCATGGGGAAATGAAACTTGTAATTGCTTCTGCAGTTTTGAAATAATTAAGTTTGTAAAGTTATCCATTAAGTGGCCTGTATCTTATGATACATATATGTACATAGTTGTATTCAAAACTAGAACGGCACTTGGTAGAGACCATACCTCCGCCAGGCGAAAACAGTTTTTGTATCCCAATAATAGGCTGGATCTGGATTCGGACCTGCACCAAAATCTAATCGTCTTGTTCTTGTCACCTAACCAACTCATCCACCAAGTTGAGCCATGTCATCCATAACTTTTTTAAATATCATGTTACATATTGCTTTTCGTTCATCTCTCAATGGTGAAGAATCATTTAAAAATTAAATAATTCTCGCATCCAAATCCATATTCAGATCTTCAACAAAATCGAATCGATTCGTCTTTGTCTCACACCCAACTTCTCCACCAATTTTTGTCCAAATCCGTCCACCACATTTTGAGATATCCTGCTATATATATCGTTTTTGGCCTAATCTCCCAATGGTGAAGAATCACTTAAAATATTCTAGTAGCCGGATCCGGATCTTCACCAAAATTGAATAGCTCCTTCCTTATCAGACATACAACCGGTCCACCAAGTTTCGTCCAAATCTGTCCACAACTTTTTGAGATATCCTGCTATGTATCGTTTTTGGCCCCATCTCCCAATGGTGAAGAATCACTTCAAAACTTCTAGTAGCCGGATCCGAATCCGGATCTTCACCAAAAACTAATCATTTCGTCCGTGGCACATACCCAACTTCTCTGCCAAATTTCGTACGAATTGGTGGACAACTTTTTGAGATATCTTTTTCACAAACAAACAGACTGGGGTGAAAACATAACCTCCATCCACTTTTGGTAGCGGAGGTAATGAGGGAGGAAAATTTGTGCTCATGACATTGACAACCATCCAGTTTCGAAAGAATTGCAAATCATTGCTGGAAGGACAACTTCATGGATTCCATCGGAAATGGTTATCTCAGCTAAGTGTAAAAAAAACTCCCAAAGAAGTGTAAGACATTATCAACATTGGGGAAGAAAGCATATGTGATTGCAGCCCAGTAGCAAATGAGCAGCGTTTCTGATTCCTCCAACACGTGCAGCCAGAGTTCCCCCCACCATGGAGCGATACATAGTCTGACAAGTTGGTAAACGAACAAAGGAACTACTCTTTAAGCCATAATGGATTATCGAGTGGCTGCAGTACTGTCTTATGGGATTAAAATCGCTTTATAGATTGAATGCTCAGGATTGAGGGAAATTGAGAGATAGAGATGGAGGGAGAGTGAGAGATTGAGAAATGACAAGAGCAGCAGTGCCCCAAGAGACACACTGCAGCCATTAAAAATCCGGGATTTACATACAAGAAAATGGGTCTGGAGGAAGAAGAAGACATGGCTACTCATGTGGCGAAACAAATTGTATGAAAGGAATACTAAAATAAATACCCACACACCCTCGGATTCAGACCGATATGAATTGATTAGGCATTATCTCATTCGTATAGGGATCACGGCACTCCGCATGAGATAGTAGAGACAGAGATGAGAGAATGGAACCTGTCCCAAGGGCCAATGATCGCCACGTTGTAGGGGGCAAAGGGACTTGGACAGTGGACCGTATGGGCTTGTCCTCGATCATGTCCTGACATTCCGCATGCCCAGCCAAAAAAGAACCACAGAGTGGTGTGGGACCACGGAGCTGTACAGGATGCCACAGCAGCAGAGACAGAACCAACCTCAATCAAATCAGCAGGAACACCCAGAACCAGCATGAACCAAAACAGCAGGAACACGCAGAACCAGCCTGAACCAAAACAGCAGGAACACCCAGAACCAGCCTGAACCAAAACAGCAGGAACACGCAGAACCAGCCTGAACCAAAACAGCAGGAACACCCAGAACCAGACTGAACCAAAACAGCAGGAACATCCAGAACCAGCCTGAATCAAACAGCAGGAACACCCAGAACCAGCATGAACCAAAACAGCAGGAACATCCTGAACCAAAACAGCAGGAACACCCAGAACCAGCCTGAACCAAAACAGCAGGAACACCCAGAACCAGCCTGAACCAAAACAGCAGGAACACCCAGAACCATCCTGCACCAAAACAGCAGGAACACCCAGAACCAGCCTGAACCAAAACAGCAGGAACATCCAGAGCCAGCCTTAACCAAAACAGCAAGAACACCCAGAACCAGCCTGAACCAAAACAGCAAACATCAGGAACATCCAGAACCAGCCTGAACCAAAACACCAGGGACATCCAGAACCAGCCTGAACCAAAACAGCAGGAACACCCAGAATGGTGTTTGGTGTTTGTTGGTCTGGTGTTTGTTCCCCCTCCATCCCCTTCCTTACCTGAAACGGCTACACAGCTAACTCCGCACGTGAAAAAGCTGAATGCCTCAACTCTGTGTTTGCCTCTAAATCTTGTGTCCCAAACCCATCCCTCTCTGTACCCACCGTACCCAGTCATACCCAGCTGCTCCTGGACTCAGTGTCCTTTCCTCCTGACAAGGTGGAAAAGTTTCTGTCAACCCTCGACTCTGATTCTGCAACTGGACCTGACGGCATCAGCCCACGGGTCCTAAAATCCTGTTCTTCCACTCTTTCACTCCCTCTCTCTGTTCTCTTCACCCTCTCTTTTGCTCAAGGTCAACTGCCATCTGCTTGGAAATCAGCCACTATCACCTCTTTGCACAAACAAGGTGCAAAAACAGATCCTAGCAATTACAGACCAATCAGCCTTCTCCCAATTATCAGCAAAGTCATGGAATCCATCATTGCTTCGGATATGAAATCTTTCCTCTTCTCCAATGGCTTGATCTCTGATCATCAATTTGGTTTCAGACCAGGTCACTCTACTCTGGACATGCTGCTTCTGCTGTCTCAACAATGGATGGAGGTCCTCAATGCCAAACAGGAAATTAGAGCCGTCTCCCTCGACATATCACGTGCCTTCGATACGGTCTGGCACCCCGCTCTGCTCACCAAACTCTCCTCCTTTGGTATCCATGGAAATCTCCACGCATGGCTGGCGGACTTCCTCTCTAGTCGTAGTCAACGTGTGGCCCTGAATGGGTTTCTCTCATCTCCTCTTCCTGTTCAGGCTGGAGTTCCCCAAGGCAGTGTTCTGGGCCCTGTGCTTTTTCTGGTCTTCATCAATGATCTCTCTGACTCTCTTGAAAATCCTCTATCTCTTTGCTGATGACTACTCTCTGCCGCTCCATTCCTCATCCCTCAGATCGGCAGTCTGCAGCCTCCTCACTCTCTGCAGACCTGGACAAAATCACAGACTGGGCAAACAAGTGGAACATGTCTTTCAATCCTGACAAATCTCACACTCTTACGATGTCTCTCCGAAAAGACCGACTGGACAACCCTCCCATCTACTTTCTGAATAATCCTCTCCAAGAAGTTCTGTCATTCAAGCTTTTGGGTCTCACTATCTGCCATGATCTTTCCTGGGAACACCACATTTCCAAGCTGGCCTCCAAAGCCAGTCGCCGACTGGGCATCCTCCGTCGTGCGAAGTCCTTCCTTGGCACACCTGAGCTCCTCACCACATACAAGGCTTTCATCCACAGCTCAATGGAGTACTGCTCTCCCCTCTGGGCTGGTGCTCCTGCCTCACACCTAGCTCGTCTTCACGCTGTTGAAACCAAAGCGTTCAGAATCATTGGAATCTCCCGCTATGACGCTATCTCCGAGGGCCTTTTACTTACTCACCGCAGGCAGGTTGGTGGTCTTTGTCTTCTACCGACTCCTCTCCGGCCTTGCTCCCCCAGCTCTCTCTGGGCTCTGTCCCCCAAATATTCCTACAGGTCACACAAGATCTGCCTGCAACCCTCTTATGGTTAAACTGCCAAAATCAAGACTCTCTGCTCACCTTCACTCCTTCATTCCTCTTTTCCCCTGCCTCTGGAACAAACTCCCTCACTCTCTTCAATCCCACTCCTCCCTCCAGGTCTTTAAAACGGCTGTTCACCACCATCTCTTATCTTCCCCAATCCAAAACCTTGATCTTTTCTACCCCCGCTAATTTCACCCCTAATCCACTTTTTTGAGGTGACTTTTGACTTCTTTCCTGGAAGTCCTTGGTGTCCTTGCATTTTATACCTATCCTGCCTCCTCCCAGGCCCTCTCCCTCCCACACATCTCCCGATGTCCCTGCTCTCAAATGTTGTGTTTGTGTGCTTCCTCCCCTTCTCTCCCCATCTTGTCGACCGCTCCCCTTTTTATATACTTTGTTTGCTTGTTTGTTTGATTGTTTGATTTGTTTGTTTGAAAAATGTTAGCTCTTTCACGAGCCTCGACTCTGTATACAAAAAAAAAAAACAAAAAAAAAAAAATCAGTCTGAACCGAAACAACAGGAACATCCAGAACCAGCCTGCACAAAAACAGCAGGAACATCCAGAACCAGCCTGAACCAAAACAGCAGGAACACCCAGAACCAGCCTGAACCAAAACAGCAGGAACTTCCAGAACCAGCCTGAACCGAAACAGCAGGAACACCCAGAACCAACCTGAACCGAAACAGGAGGAACATCCAGAACCAGCCTGAACCAAAACAGCAGGAACACCCAGAACCATCCTGAACCGAAACAGCAGGAACACCCAGAACCAGCCTGAACCGAAACAGCAGGGACACCCAGAACCAGCCTGAACCGAAACAGCAGGAACACCCAGAACCAGCCTGAACCAAAACAGCAGGAACATCCTGAACCAAAACAGCAGGAACATCCAAAACCAGCCTGAACCAAAGCAGCAGGAACACCCAGAACCAGCCTGCACCAAAACAGCAGGAACACCCAGAACCAGCCTGCACCAAAACAGCAGGAACATCCTGAACCAAAACAGCAGGAACACCCAGAACCAGCCTGAACCAAAACAGCAGGAACACCCAGAACCAGCCTGCACCAAAACAGCAGGAACACCCAGAACCAGCCTGCACAAAAACAGCAGGAACACCCAGAACCAGCCTGAACCAAAACAGCAGGAACACCCAGAACCAGCCTGAACCAAAACAGCAGGAACATCGAGAACCAGCCTGAACCGAAACAGCAGGAACACCCAGAACCAACCTGAACCGAAACAGCAGGAACATCCAGGACCAGCCTGAACCAAAACGGCAGGAACATTCAGAACCAGCCTGAACAGAAACAGCAGGAACAACCAGAACCAGCCTGAACCAAAACAGCAGGAACACCCAGAACCAGCCTGAACCAAAACAATAGAAACACCGAGAACCAGCCTGAACCGAAACAGCAGGAACACCCAGAACCAGCCTGAACCGAAACAGCAGGAACACCCAGAACCAGCCTGAACCAAAACAGCAGGAACGTCCAGAACCAGCCTGAACCAAAACAGCAGGAACGTCCAGAACCAGCCTGAACCAAAACAGCAGGAACACCCAGACCAAGCCTGAACCAAAACAGCAGGAACACCGAGAACCAGCCTGAACCAAAACAGCAGGAACACCCAGAAACAGCCTGAACCAAAACACCAGGAACAACCAGAACCAGCCTGAACCAAAACAGCAGGAACGTCCAGAACCAGCCTGAACCAAAACAGCGCGAACAGAAAATAAATTATCTTCCATTGCGGGTTTTGACCAATTGCGATCAACCTGTTGTGTTTCAATTTATCATCACGGGACTTAATTTCGACCAATCGTGGTTTTTGAGCTGAGATGAGTCAGCGTTTGCGTCCATTTGTCATAGTTTGCATGCAATTTTTTTTATTTTTTATTTTTTTTGGTATACTGAATCGAGGCTCGTGAAAGAGCTAACATTTACTTCACAAACAAATCAACCAGACAAACAAAATATATAAAAAGCGGGAGCGGAAAACAAGATGGGGAGAGAAGGTGAAGCACACAAACACAACATTTGAGAGCAGGGAGATGTGTGGAAGGGAGAGGGCTTGGGGGGAGGAGGCATGGGAAGGGGGGGGGGGGGGGGTGGAGGGAGAAGTATAAAACACAAGGACACCAATGACTTCCAGGACAGAAGTTGGTATTTCAAAAAGTGGAATTGGGGTGAAATTAGCGGGGGTAGAAAAGATCAAGGTTTTGGATGGGGGAAGATAAGAGATAGTGGTGAACAGCTGTTTTAAAGACCTGGAGGGTGGAGTGGGATTGAAGAGAGTGAGGGAGTTTGTTCCAGAGGCGGGAGAAAAGAGGAATGAAAGAGTGAAGGTGAGCAGAGTCTTGATTTTGGCAGTTTGACCATAAGAGATGGTCAAACCTTAATAATGGCGCCCAAACTCACCCTTAATAATGGCGCCCAAACGTAAAACGATGGCCAAAACGAATTGTGCCAAAAAGACAGAGGAAGAGCATGACGTGCAAAAATAAAATCGAGTTGTTAGATAGGTTGGCTGGAGGTGAAATAATGGCATCTGTGGGCTGCCATTATGGGATAAATTAATCTATTGTGCAGTACATCCATAAAAGTGAGTCAAATATCCATGTAAGTGTTTCCTCCAGCGCTCCGCAAAGTGAAAGTGTCATCCTGGTCCTGTGATCCATCCTTACATTTAAAGGATGGAAAAAGCCCTCAATGTTTGGATCGAGGACCTAACAGAAAAAGTGCCTTTGAGTGCACCGATGCACGGGAGAAATCATTGTGGATTTACCAATGTTTCCACGAGGAACCCGGGGCCGAAGACAAGTTCCACCACAGCTACCCACAAGTTCCACCACAGCTACCCACAAGTTCCACGCCAGCAAGAGCTGCTTTAAGAACTTCAAAAGAATATTCGGCCTCCGTTATGTCAAATGAATTGAGGAGGCAGCATCAGGAGACCATGAACTGAAACTTTTGCCACATAGGAGACAGGCAAGACGATCCTTCGCCACCTTGAAACATGGAGCAGATCTTTCCTGCTTGGACAGAAAGGTATAAGATGGCATCCTCTTCCAGAATAATCTGGCATAAATCTCTTCACCTCAATTAGTTTCATGAGCTGCGGTGGGTAGTTTCTGTCTCGAAGATCCCATAGGAAAAAGACCCCTTAAGACACCTAAGACCTATAAGACACCGAAGACCTATAAGACCTTTAAGACCCCCAGACCCTTTAAAACCCATAAAACCTCTCAGACCCTTAATACCCCAAACACCCTTATGACTGCCAAAACTACCAATAACCATAACAGCCCAAAGACCCATAAGACTCCCAAGTCCCTTAAGACTTCTGAAGACCTTTAAGAACCCTTAAGACTCCTATAGGCTACTTTTACCTCCAAGACCCTTTTGACACTTTAAACTCATTTCTACCCATTCAGCTTTCAGACGTTTTATACCCTTTAGACCCCTAGAACTCCCAGAGCCCACATAACATTTAAACCTTTACTCACTTTAGACCCCTTAGACCTTAACACCATTTAGAGCCCTTACGCTTATGCCTTTCAGACATGTCAGACAGCTTGGACCCTTGACCACTTAGAGCCTTAGACCACTTAAACCACTTAGACCCTTTTTACATGCTTGAGAGATTAAATCCTTTCACTGCCTTAGACCTTAACTAGTGTTGGAATGTACCCTTTAAACCATCTAGAACCTTTTAGGCGCACACCACACAAATATATATACGGTAGTCTTCTTGCAAAACAGACAATTTTTTTTCAGCAAGTAATCATGTGCAAACTCGACCCACCTAGAGGGTGGATATTCTGCTATTGCCTTCCAATCCTGACAAATCCCACACTCTCACTCTGTCTTTCCAAAAGGACTGTGTAGCAACCCCTTCCATTCACATTCTTAACAACCCACTTGAAGAAGTCGAATCACTCAAAAAAGTTTGGGCTTCACTTTCAGACATGATCTTTTTGGGCAAGCCACACTTCTGAGCTGGCCTTCAAAGCAATTTTCTGATTGGGCATCCTCCGTCATGCAAAGTCCTTTCTTGTCAACCTCAACTCTTATTCATATAAAGGGCTTCATCCAAAATTTGATGGAGTACTACTCTCCCCTTTGGGCTGGCTCCCCTGCCTCACACGTTGCTCAGCTTGATGCAGTGGAAACAAAGTCCTTCAGGATTATGGGAATCTCGAGGCCGATCACTTTCACATCACAGACAGGTCGGTGGTCTCTCTGTCTTCTACCCTCTGCTCTATCCATGCTGACACTTCCCCTCTCTCTCCAGGTTTCTGCAGGGTGCATGTTGTCTCCCAGAAACTCCCTTCGGGTGAAACTTCCAAAATTCCGAATCACTGCTCACTTCCACTCAATCGTTGCTCTTTTTTCCTGCCTGTGGAACCAACTTCCACATTCTCATCAATCTGATTCTGCCATCCAGGTCTTCAAGACAGCTGTTCACCACCCCATCCAAAACCACACTTTTTCTACCCCCATTTACCCATCCCAAGCCCACCGTTTTCTAAGTCTCCAGTTTTTCCTTCCTCAGAGGTTGCTTCTGTATCCATCTTGCCCACCCCATGTGTCCCTGTTGTTGGTGTGTTTCCCCCTCTTTCAACTGTGACGTTATTACTGTTCCTTTTGTTATATTATGTTCTAATCCATTATATGTTCTATAGCTCTTCCATGAGCCTGGACTTCATCCAGGAAAGATTGACAATCATGTGGGGCCTTCCTTCCATTTTGTAGCTCTTCAGGGACAGCAAATTCATACCACAAATTGCCAGCATGCGAGCGTTTCCTGATGCCGAACATTTCAACATGCACTGAAAAAATTACGAGATAACTTTGTATTGTTTGTACGAGTTTCTTCATAGGCAGGATAGCATATATATATATATATATATATATATATATATATATATATATATATATATATATATATATTGTTACAGACGCGGTTGTGGATGTTGGTTTACCGAGCGGTTTGGTATGACCGCGTCTGCACGTTTACCCGATTATACTCGAACGTTGCCGAGTCGCGCTACGCTAAATCAATTGAGGAAAAGGACACAACGGCTGGGTTAAAATGACACGACACCAAGGGTTCAGTTCTCAAGACCTCCGGAGGAGGTTATAATATTGCGGAAGGTCAGATTACAGGGATGAGAGAGACAGCATAGTAAGGTAGGCACTTAATTACGGTCTTATAATAGCCCCGACAGACGACAGATAAACAGGACAAAACTGACTCACACGGGGATTGATGGCAAGGAAAGGTGGGTTGGTCGATGGCTCAAGGTGCACTCTTGGCTCAGGGACAGAATCGACCCGGTCCGGTCCAAAGATGCGGGGAGGTATTCAGCGCTCGGAGGTGGCAACTTCTCTCTCCAAGCTGGGGGCGCATCTGATCTCACATCCGGTAAGTCGCTGCGTATATCCGGCGGGGAGTGACACGCCCACGGCTCGTTAGCTCCGCCCCAGATGGAATCGGCCCGTTGCTTCTCATTGGGTGCGGGGGTTACCGGGCTCCGCCCCTGACGAGGAGCCGACAGGCAGCCCCTTCGTGGTAACCCCGTCGGCGCACATGGGTAATGGCGGCTAACCGAGCCGGAGTGAGGACGCACACTCCCCGCGCGCTGTTGTGGTAGTTGTTGTTGTAGTTGTAGTTGTTGTTGTTGTTGTTGTTGTAGTTGTTGTTGTTGTTGTTGTTGCATGGGGAAGATGGGAGGAGGTATGGGGAGGTCCTAAACTCACTACTGGTGCCATACGATCACATTCTGGTGCAACGAAGAGTCAGAATTAATGGAAACGAGTCCTTAACTGACATAGACTAAGAATAACTAGCAAGATGTCCGAAAGTTGTCTACATGAGATGCGGTGGACCTGGGCACGACATTTAATGGGGGGAAAAAGGGGAAGGTCGGTTCTACAGAGTGTTATTTACAGGCAATGGGACTAGGGAATGGGGGATTGGGGATAGTTGCGGAGTATTGGGGAAATAGGGGAATATTTACAAGCGGATATGGAGGCCAAATGCCATATCCGCAACATTGCACCCTTCTCTACCCTCGGGGCGTCCCGACGCGATAAATTTTTACCTATTTTAGTGTGGCACTCAGATGTAGTTCCCTCTACTATTAACTCTACCCTGAGTGCGACAGTTTTACAGATATTCACAAATGAGTAAATATGTCCCCCTGCGACGTTGCACCCTTCTCCTCACAGAAACACACCCACAGGATAACCGAATCGCGGAAAGAATTCGCAAACTAAACATACAGCCGGTAGGGAGCATTATTTACACAAGACTACGCTGATATTTACACTACGATCCAGGACCTGTTTTTGGAGGAACACATGCAGATGTTATGCATAGAGAGAGCACGCATGCCAGCATCGATACACCAACCCACGAGTGCTCTGTGGCCTTACGGCCTTTAATAATGTGCAGAGCACCCCATCCAAGCACCAAAAGCACCACCCCTTCACACAGTCAGCACCATCCGGTGCACCAATAAAGTGTCTATAAATCACCGGTGGTGTCGCAGCCGGCCGATGTTCTGCCGCTGGTCTTGCCTTCGTGTGGTGCACTTGGCCTTCTTACTGCTTTCAAAAATAAAGAAAGGCGCCAACCGCGTCCATTTCTTTATTGTGGCCGTCAGGGGGCCAACTATAAGTGGTTCACCTGTATGGCATAGGTGCCACGTTGACCCATAGGTCCATCCACGGGTGGTGCTTGGCCGCAAAAGAACTGCGGTCCATTGTGGGTGGCCACCAAAATTGCGGTTCATATGGTGTATCGATCCAGGCAGCAAGCAGCGAAAGTGCAGGCCCACAACTGCGGAGCCAGCACCTCTCTCTCCTCTCTCTCTGCCCCAAAACCAGATCCTCGGAGGTGGGAGACAAAAGAAGCAGACAAGTGAGTAAAGTGGTAAGGGCGCAAAAGTGCACGCAATATAAGGTGATGCACACTGGGGGCACATGGGAACCAGGTGAGACAGGTACGTTCCTACCGTACGCCCCCCCCCCCACCAGGTAACCTACATGGCCCCTCCCTTACCCCTTACTGTATCCACACAACACAACACTACCCATAAACATCCACTTTACCAATCAACAAACGTCCCTACTGTCTTCCCCGTTCCTCCCATAAACCAAATTCGTCTTCTCTCCCTCCTAACCAATCAAATTTGCCATTTTCAACTCTCATCAAAATTTGCCATCTCCAACTCAACATCATAATTTGCTATCACCAATTCATCATCAGTCCCTCCTAGGGAGGGAGAGATGGAATCACCCCAATGTCTCATCCACGTCGTGATGCGTCTCACAAATCCTCACCGCAATTCTCATTTCCTGCACACAGAACAAAGAAAACACAGGTGTGGAGTCATCATCATCACCTCAGGTAAGTGGCTGCGTATGGTGCGACAGGTTCATCAATCCTAACTATTTCCTAAATGACTTTAACAACTTTACATTACCCGGGGTCTTTCTCCTGCCAAACCATTGGCCCTCCCACACTATGGGTTCTAAAAACCAATTCCCATTGTCCAAACTGTGGTGCTTTTCAATTTGGGGTCTCACTCCCCCGATCCATCTCCCGGTGCCCTCGCACAATCCCTGGGCTGTGGCGTGTACCTCTCCCAGCGGGTCTACCCACCTGCACACCTCCACCACTGCAGTTGCCTCCGAGCCCACCCGCTCCCCACCCCAACCTAACTACCTGGGGAAGGCCCTCCGGCGCCCCCCCCCACCCGGCGCCCCCCCCGGCACCGGGCCACCCGGGTCCGCCCCCCGGATCCCCGGGCCCCATCCACAACCACCGGCTCCCAGAGCCCACCTGCGGCCTCACCTGGCCGACATCCTCACAGTGGTGGAGTGCCCAACCAACGACACACACTAACAGGCTACACGCCCAGCCATTTCCACAACACTAATGCACCCATCCACAATACCATTCTGCAACCGCACCACAAATGCCAATATCCAACCACAATTTACCTATACCCTCTACCTAACACTTACACTACCCGCCCCGGGTACTCGTGAAAGGGGTCCACTCTTCCCCCATCCACACCTTCGCACCATGCACACCACTCCGTACCACTTACTCCAACTTTCTCCACACACCTTTACTTGCACACCTGTGCTCTCACACCTGGTGCCACCTGCACCCTTCTCTCCCCAAGCGCATTCGCGCTGATCCACCACACTCACTACTCACACACTGCTCCACACACCTGTCCAGTTGCACACCTGTGCAATCACACCTGTTCAATCCTCACACAGCATCATCTCATCTAACTACTCCCCTCTGAAACTTGCGCTTCCCAGTCGTCCCTTTAAACTATTGCGCTCCTACGTCATTATCATCCACACTAATCTACCTGCGTCCCCACTACAGGTATCAGTCACTAACTAATCTTAACGTTACCTACTGTCATCTTCGCTAGATCCCTATCAATATCCTAACCCACCTGGGCTAGTTTTCACTGCCACACACCCCATAAGCTATTGCGCATTTGCCCCCACTATGGGAAGGGTGGCAGGGATGCCACCCTTACCCACCGGGCCCATCGCTCACCACCAACCCTGCACATCAAATTTCAATAAATCAAAAATTTGCCAATCACCACCCATCATCCGCCAATCACCACTGCCACTACCCTGCCAATCATCAAACCTTGTTTTTCTCTAATTTTGGGGCCAAAACACTATCCTCATCACACAGTCTACTCACTAATGCCTCTCGGTGCGCCAATTCCTGTCCAAAGCCCGGCTTCGTAAAGCCAAGCAATGGATGCTGGTTGTTTTGTGCCGGCGGCTGGATGCGTCCGGCATTCGGGTCAGGGACGGGGGCTTACCCGGGCCGAGATCCCACGCACCATCTCGGCGTGGAGCCATCCAATGTCCCGATCTCGACCTGCCGGACTGCCTCAACAAAAAGTGGTCGCCATGACGACCCTTTCTATCGGGCTGCCCGCTCCGCCTAGTGGAGCACGGACGCGGCCGTTCAAAGCGAGGCCCAGCACGCACCGAGGGCCCGATTCGGCTAAAAGTCGCTCTAACCTCTAAACCGGTTACCGTCGATGCTTCACCTGGACGCTTACACCCCGCAGCCCGTTCCTTGCTCACACATCCAGCCGTTTCCATGCTCCTCGTACCTTTCCTTACACACCTCGGTACTCTCATTCCACTCACAGCCTTGGTCACACACCTGACCACCGAACACTTTGGCACACATTCGTTGGTCGCACACCTCACCAACACACCTCTTCGCGCCCCCTCCTCGGTCACCTCCTCTGTGACAATCACAGATGTGCTCTCATTCGCACACCCAACCACGTGCCTCACTACCAATTCCAGCGTGCATTCCCACTCACGCTCTACCATTCCAGGTGTGCTTCCTTTCTCACCTGTCACAACCAACTCACGCTCCGTGTCACTCACTACTCTCACCTCCACTCTTGACAGCGCACTCACCCTTACTCTCGACAGCGCACTCTTTCCCCATGCACCTGTCCGTCACACACCTTTCTCGCGCACACTCCTGCGCACACTCTCCCGTCACACCCCCTGTAACACTTACCACACCGCGCTTCCATGTGCTCCCTCGCACACGCGCTACGACCGACTCACTCTCGCCAGCACCCTCACTCCTTGGCACGCACTTTTTCCTCACACACCCCAGAGTCGGACTTTCTCGCACACCCCCTTTTTCGCACACCAGACCTGTTGCACACTTCACCAACGGCCTCTCACGAACACCCGGGTCCATCTCGACCCCCAAGCTTCTTAAATCCCCTGGCGCATCATACGCACGACCATATTGGTCACCACTTACACCGGGTCCTCTTCCTCTTCGCTTCTCCTCCATCACCTGCGAATCCCTCATCCGGTTAATGAGCACATCATCACGATCCAGACACAGACTTTGGACCAATTCTTTTATCTCCTCTTTTATCTCTTTCTTATCCTCTCTCCGTCGCTTCTTAATTTCGCTCACCCCTTCTTCCACTTCTTCTAATTTCTGCTTCACCTCTTTTATTCCCCGGTACGTCTCCTCAAGCTCGTCCTCCAAGGCTACCTTGACCGTTTCCATGTGCGTCCTCACCTGCCGGTCCTTCGTCTCCATTACCTCTATCACCTCGTCCAACCTCGTTGTCAGTCCCTCACGTACCATCTGACATTCCCTCTTCGTCGCTATCAAGTCATCTTTTAGTTCTTTCTGTGTCGCCTTTAACCCTCCTAATACCGCAGTGTTCCTTTGAACCTGCTCCGTTAGTCCTTTTTGTCCCTCCGTCAGCTGTTCCACCTCCTGCGTCAGGTCCTCTATGCCCCCTTGTAACTTTACAGTCCCCTTTCTCACCTCCTTCTCCATGTGCTCCTTACAGTGCCTCACCTCCTCGCGCACTCCTCCGACCTCCTCACTCACACCTCTTCTGATCTCTTCTCCCATCACTTGCATCTCCTGCCCAGATGCCACCCTCATCTGCTCCATTTCCTCCCTGTGAGCATCCAGTTTGGTTTCTACCCCCATTCTGACCCCCTCTATCTGCTGCCCCATTTGTTTAACTTCCCTTTCCGCTTGGTCCCTCATGTCCCTCAATTTGCCTTCCATACTGTTTTCTAACCCCTCTAACCCCTTTTGCATCCCTTCCATTTGATTCTCTTGAGCGGCCATTCTGTTTTCTACCCCCATTAACCCCTCCTGTATTTCCCCTAATCTATTGTCTAATCCCTCTATTCTACTTCCTAACCCATGTTTCACCCCTTCTATCCCATTGTCTAACCCCTCTAATTTCTTGTCTAATCCCTCACCGGTACCCCTCGCTTCGTCCCTCATTACCCCCATTTGGTTTCCCATTACCCCCAATTGCTCACTCTGAGCATCCATCCGATTCCCCATTTGTCCCATACTGCTTTTCAAACCTCTAATTTGGTCTCCCAATTGCTCACTATTCTTTTCCATAAGGGCCGTCATTTGCATAAAAAAAAGATTCAAATCCCCCGGTGGCGTAACCACGGTCGCGGGCGTGGACGCCGTGGCCATCTGCGAGGCGCCATTTTGCGCGCCCGCAACGACGCTATTTTGTGCGTCTGCTACCCTCACTGCTTCGCTCTCCTTATGTCCCTCATTTTGGTCCTGGACCGACCCTGCCTCACTCTCCTCTACCGGACCCCAGCCGAGTTGGTCTGCCATAGCGCGACTTTCAAAATTCGGGTTTTTATATTTTGTAAAACACAATCAAATTTCGCCGTTATAATTTCGAGCGCGGGAAACGCGCTCCGGATCGAATTCTACCTCCCAACACCAATTGTTACCCTAGTGGTACAATTGGTGTTCCAAAATTTGGGCCTAATAAATTTAGTCCCAGGTCCGAATCCGACACTCCTGACACCAATTGTTACAGACGCGGTTGTGGATGTTGGTTTACCGAGCGGTTTGGTATGACCGCGTCTGCACGTTTACCCGATTATACTCGAACGTTGCCGAGTCGCGCTACGCTAAATCAATTGAGGAAAAGGACACAACGGCTGGGTTAAAATGACACGACACCAAGGGTTCAGTTCTCAAGACCTCCGGAGGAGGTTATAATATTGCGGAAGGTCAGATTACAGGGATGAGAGAGACAGCATAGTAAGGTAGGCACTTAATTACGGTCTTATAATAGCCCTGACAGACGACAGATAAACAGGACAAAACTGACTCACACGGGGATTGATGGCAAGGAAAGGCGGGTTGGTCGATGGCTCAAGGTGCACTCTTGGCTCAGGGACAGAATCGACCCGGTCCGGTCCAAAGATGCGGGGAGGTATTCAGCGCTCGGAGGTGGCAACTTCTCTCTCCAAGCTGGGGGCGCATCTGATCTCACATCCGGTAAGTCGCTGCGTATATCCGGCGGGGAGTGACACGCCCTCGGCTCGTTAGCTCCGCCCCAGATGGAATCGGCCCGTTGCTTCTCATTGGGTGCGGGGGTTACCGGGCTCCGCCCCTGACGAGGAGCCGACAGGCAGCCCCTTCGTGGTAACCCCGTCGGCGCACATGGGTAATGGCGGCTAACCGAGCCGGAGTGAGGACGCACACTCCCCGCGCGCTGTTGTGGTAGTTGTTGTTGTAGTTGTAGTTGTTGTTGTTGTTGTTGTTGTAGTTGTTGTTGTTGTTGTTGTTGTTGTTGCATGGGGAAGATGGGAGGAGGTATGGGGAGGTCCTAAACTCACTACTGGTGCCATACGATCACATTCTGGTGCAACGAAGAGTCAGAATTAATGGAAACGAGTCCTTAACTGACATAGACTAAGAATAACTAGCAAGATGTCCGAAAGTTGTCTACGTGAGATGCGGTGGACCTGGGCACGACATTTAATGGGGGAAAAAAGGGGAAGGTCGGTTCTACAGAGTGTTATTTACAGGCAATGTGACTAGGGAATGGGGGATTGGGGATAGTTGGGGAGTATTGGGGAAATAGGGGAATATTTACAAGCGGATATGGAGGCCAAATGCCATATCCGCAACAATATATATATATATATATATATATATATATATATATATATATATATATATATATATATATATATATATATATATACATACTTGCTTCTGACCTGTCTAGCCTGGGTTCAAATTTCAACCCTGCAACAAATTGTCATCCTGTGTTTGGCAAGCAGGGTGAGGTATCAATGTGTGTGTGTGTGTGTGTGTGTGTGTGTGTGTGTGTGTGTGTGTGTGTGTGTGTGTGTGTGTGTGTGCTGTACCTTGGATGGACATTAAACTGGGCATTAGTTGGTGAGTGTTAAAGATCCTTCACACAGAGTAGGTGAGTTATTCCCTGCTGTGTCACATAAATTCTTCAGCTGCAACCACCATATTGTGGTCAAGACAACTTAGACTCCTAACCCTAACAAGACTCCTAATGCTCATCTCATCATTTTGTGCGTTCATATGTTTTTTGGGCTCTCGACTGTTTAACATTTTAAACCCTGAGCTCCTTGGACCCTCGGCTCCCCCAACCTGGGCTCGCTGGAGGAAAATCACCGAAAAGTTGAAATTAGTTTTATTTTGATTTTCTTCCTGTAAAATGTTTTAGAATTATAGGCTGTCTTACTTCTTTTTTGAGTTTATCACCAATACTCTACTTTGCGGTGCCAGTCAAACCAGCATTTATTGCCCGGCTTTCCGATACCCAAGAATCCTCCACAAAAACTTTCCTCGCACTTCTTGAGCAATTAGTGGCGACGCCGCAGACCAAAGATTAGGTGTAATATATTGGAGCTTCTAATTGCTCAGTAATAGCCTGGTGTTGGCTTCGCGGTTAGGGTGACGGCTTGGGATCCTAGGATCCCGGGTTCAACTCCGGGTTGATCGCTGAATTAACACCAGGGGGCTTGACTCAGCCTGTCATCTTTCTGAGGTCGGTAAATTGAGTACCAGTTCACTGGTAATTCCCTGTGTGTCACAAAATGAGACCAACAGGGTTGGTGGCAGGAAGGGCATCTGGCCATAAAACTGCTTCAAAAAGGGGACCACGGTGCCCGAAAAAAGCCAACCTGCGGGGGAAAATGGCCTCTAAAGGTGGTCCTAATTGCTCAGTAAGTTGCTCGTGATACATTTGTAAAGAACAGAAAATTAGCCTCAGACTATGGAAAAAATTATAGAAAAAAAGGAGCATGTAATGGCCGGATGGAGGTTTGAATAGTGGCCGCTCGGGTTCAACGAGTTAAAAACCTCTCCAGAGTTATTATTTTATATTTATGAATACATTCATTGGTAAAATTTCATGAGCATTTATTGGATAATGAACAACTTGCATTATTCATTTTCATAAGAATGCAAGTATTACAATCTTGGCTGTTGGTGAATATTACCAAGTTGTTCACCTCGATACCATTTATTATCAGGATTGTAGTGTGGACACAGTTTAGTAAAATAGTTAACATTTCGTAACATGTGCTCCCGCAAAAATAGTCTACATCTCCCGCGATGAAGCTAACTCCGAGGGCCTTTCACTTACTCACCGCAGGCAGGTTGGTGGTCTTTGTCTTCTACCGACTCCTCTCTGGCCTTGCTTCCCCAGCTCTGTCTGTGCGCTGTACCCCAAACATTCCTACAGGGCGCACAAGATCTGCCAGCAACCCTCTTATGGTGAAACTGCCAAAATCAAGACTCTCTGCTTGCCTTCACGCCTTCATTCCTCTTTTCTCCCACCTCTGGAACAAACTCCCCACTCCCTTCAATCACACTCCTCCCTCCAGGGCTTTTAAACAGCTGTTCACCACCATCTTTTATCTTCCCCCATCCAAAAATCTTGATCTTTTCTACCCCCGATAATTCATCCCAGATCCACCTTTTTTGAAATTGCAACTGCTTTCCAGGAAGTCCTTGCATTGTCCTTGTGTTTTATACTTCTCCCACCCCTCCCCCTTCCCACGCCTCCTCCCCCCAAGCCCTCTCCCACCCACAGATCTCCCGATGTCCCTGCTCTCAAATGTTGTGTTTGTGTCCTTCCCCTTCTCTCTCCTCTTGTCTGTTCTCTCCCCTCTTGTCTGTTCTCTCCTCTCCTCTCTTGTAAAGCACCATGAGGGTCGTTTACTCTGCTTGATGGGGCTATATAAGACTCTATTATTATTATTATTATTATCATTATTATTATTATTATTGTCTATCGCTCCCCTTATTATATGTTTTATGTGTCTGTTTGATTTTTTTTGCGTGATTAAAGTTGGCTCTTTCACGAGCCTCGATGTTGTATACAAAAAAATAAAGAAAAAGTGCTCTTTATTGTGTGCATTTTTGTGGTACAACAGTGACCAATAAGCTGAATGGTATCGGTCACAAGAACTCTAGGGTTTTTTACTCGATCGATTTGAAACTGGCAGGCCGGGGAAATCCAAACGCATACATTTCAAAATCAAAGCAAAATAAGTGAACTCAGCACTTCAACTTGGCACGGCACACAAAAAAGCAACCTTTGACTGACTGTCTACTTGCCCCTACTTCTTATACTCACCTTTCCCTTTTTATGTAGGAGAGAGAACATTCTTGAAAGTCTCTTCCCCTAGAAACAGCTCGCATTTGCTGATATACAGCAGCAACCATTAATCTCTCGAACCCTGGCTATATTTCTACAGTCAAAGGTCAAATTCTAACTACAATACTATAACTTGTCCCCATTTTTTTTCTGTACAAAGGCCAGGCTCATGAAAGAATAATGGTAAATTGACAAAGGGGTTATGGAGTCAACAATTGGGTGTAACCAGCAAGGGAATAAATAAACAGGAAAGGAAGAAAGAGAATGAGAGGGAAGACTAAAACCAGTGAGTAAGAGGATTGGGTGGGTTGTTAAGGGTGAATGGGGGCAATAAAAATGAGGAGTCAGGATATGGGATGTCATGAGGTGGTTGCACACTGTGGTGCTTGAAGCCCTGGATAGAAGAGTGGGAAGGAATGACCTAACGAAGGTAGTTCCATAGAAGGAAGTAGCGAGGAATGAAAGAGTTGAGGTGGAGAGTCAGCCTGGATTTTGGAAGTTTATCCAGAAATATACGAGTAGTTAGGGTCTAACCCTAACTGGAAGAACACATGCATCCTTGAGTTGTTGGGGAGGGTCAAATGACGGAGCAGAAGGAGCAATATCGGAGAATAGGCGGTATTAAAAAAAAAACAATGAGACAACTGACCTGCCTGCAATGTGGAAGTAACAGACCTTGTGCTGTGCATGTGGAGAGACGTGTGATGTTGGGGCACCAGCCCAAATGGGGAAAGCAATATTCCACTGAGCTATGGACAAAGACATTGTAGACTGAGCGGCTCTGATCAGCCAAGGTAAGACTTGGATCGACGGAGGATGACCAGTCTCCAGCTAGCTTTGAAGGCTTTGCTATGTGGTTAGCCCTTGGGAGGTCACAACTGATGGTGAGGCCAAGAAGTTCAAATGACTGAGCTTCTTCCAGTGGCAGAAACATCATGTTGCCGCAACAAACATTACACAGTCATATACTGTATTACAAAAAATTCGAGGATGATACCTTGGCTTAACATCCCATCTGCTGAAGAGCATACACAATGATGCAACACTCTGCCTGAAGCACGACAATGACATTTTACAGTCAGGTCAGATCAAACCCAGACCAGACAGCTCAAGTGTGAGTACACCATTTCTCAACTTTCCTATCAGCTTGACTTATCTCTTACACATTCACTGTTCAACTATGTGAAGACAAGTTTTCCTTTTGTCAATATTTGTCTTTGCAAAAACATTTGTAAAAAAAAAAAAAAAAAAAAAAAAAAAACCTAATGGGATATAGACCAGTGAGTGTAGGGTAAACAAGACTCCAAATACAAAAATAAACCATGTTGTTGCAAGTGGAAGAAACTACCTTGTAATACCAAAAGGCCATTACCACACACACTTATGCCATTATAACAAAGCCAACATGAAATGGGGAAGGGGACGTTATGTTGTGGGAGAAAATGCATTAAGCACCACAATTGGTCTCAATAAATTGCACCTTTTATGAAACAAAATAAAACCACGAATTTTCTCGCAGCCAAAGCTTTTACCGTTTTGTGTCTGTGTAACTACCTTTTTAACAGGGGAAAACGAGGCATATGGGAATGAAACAAAGTTTTCAACCAGTGTGAGGGGTGGGGTGTGGCGGAATGGGGGGGTTTGGGGGAAGGTGCATAGAGGAAACAATACATTTGGATCACCATGTGTATATGTACAGAGGCATGTGTACATGCATATATAGTCATGTGACAAGGTGTTTCGACGGCCCACGGGGCATTCACAAGGCCAAAACTACACCTCGGATGGTCCGATGGATGGTATAATGAAGCCAAGTCCCAAAGGTGGGTGCTGCACCTTAAAGCCACTGCATCGATTTAAGGGTGGGAAGTCGGGAGACGACGATGGTTCACGAGCGAACGGTATTCAATGACAAAGGACGGACTATAACCGAAACAGGCCTGGACAGGCCAGGCCCGGAAATGTCAAAACGAAGGTTACTGACCTTGAAATGAGATAGAAAATAATGTATAATCAGTTATGAGGTTAGTTAGCTACACAATACCAAAAATTCGGTGAAAAATGAAGAAAAGAAAGAAAAGAAAAAAAAGAAAAAAAAGGGGGGGGGAGATGAAAAATGAAAAATCGAGCTCCATGGGGCTAGACACATGACATTGGCCGAACCAAATACCGAAACCCGTCATATTCCACCAACTCCCTCGGAGAAAATGTAGCTTGAACTCGATTACCCCCTAATAAGACATCTTTTTCGGGCGTGGCTCCGCCCACAATGGGCGCAATACGCCCACTCTAGGCAGGACACAACTAGATCATGATATCAACCTCCCACCCAAGTTTCATCAAGATCGGATGATATCATCGGGTAGTTATGCTGCGGACAGACAGACACACACATGATGAATATAGTGGTCACTTGATAACTCGTGAACCAAAAACCTGAGAAAATACAACAATATAGATCAGGTGCGAGTTTATTGTAGGGCACCATAACTGATTACAATGTCTGCAAATGCAAAAGACATGATCAGTATAAAGGAAAGGGTCAGAGTTTGGATTGTCCATCTCAAAACCTGAACGGTCTCGATGAGAATGTGTTGATTGAGAGTCGACGAAGTCCATGATAGTCCAGTCAAAATGTGAATGGACCCGCCACTAATTGCAAGAGAAACGAAGTAATACTTTTCTGAGACCTTGATGTCTACTAAATATCTGCCCAAAATTATACTTAAATATATTGAGTGGAACATGGTTTTTCAGGTCCTTTCCGATTTGGGAACTTTTCGGACTACCGCAATGTTTGGAAATTAATTATATGACAATATCACTCTTAATAATACACCAAATCAACTCTAAATTATTAATTTAACCATGTTTGAATACACTACAACTATTTGTACCCAATGTCCTTCTGTCCGTTCACAATATTTAACACGTCACTTCGTCTCTTCCATGGTCACTCTCATCAGCATCCTCGAAAACGTCCACTGATTCGTCTGCATTTGCACAAATACCTCTGCACTCCCTACATGCAAATGTGCAAGGCAGCCCAAGTTTCCGACAACCACAACGTTTATCACTGCAACCACCCTTGCAAGAACACCTAACCAGCTTTAGGAGATAGTCTGGTGCTGCAGCGAGGTCAGAATGCATAGGGATCATCCTGGTGTCCATGATCCTCCATCCCCAGTCAAGCGGGTTGAGTTTGTGTCCTTTCCACTCCTGAACCTGTTGGAATACCCGTAGGCTGTGATATTTGGAAGCTGAGCTCGTGGGCGGAAGTACCCGTGGGTGCAACGATGTTTTGTTTGTTGTCACCTTAGCATGAAATTTTGCTACCCTCAATTCGTTCAAATTGTCTGATGGTTTGCCTCCGTACACACAAACCATTGCTCTGTCTCCTGCAGCAATGACCTCATCCTGTGTTGACTCTTTATTGCCGAAAATTAGGGCCTCTTGCTGGAACATTTCATTGTCCTTGAACAGTTTGAGTCCAGTGCCTTTGCCGATTCCAAAGACCCTTGATGTCGTGTCGCATCCCAGGTACGCATGGATGAAGATAATGTTTTCACAGACAGTATCACCCAGAGCCTCTCTGACTTTGCCAATGTCGAAGTATTGTCTTGGATTCAATGAACCCTTTTTCGGCTCCGACATTAAGTAGAGTGTGCGCAGTATTCTTGCGAAAATAGTAGCACAGTAGTATCAACAAGTCAGTGTCTTCGCCAACAAGAACAGTGTTGGATTTTGAAGAGCTACAAACTGCACTTGTTGCTATGAGTAGGTCCGCATCCCCACTCGCATGAAGCACTTCACAATGAGATTCTTCCAGTTTCTTACCAAGAATGTCTATGAATTGTTGCTTGTTCTCCTTGTTCCGAAGAAACTCTTCCTTCTTGACAGAAAGCGTCATGGTTTGAGAAAAAGATACCTTCACTGATGGTCGCTCACCCCTTTTCTGATGGACGCAGTCTTTCGTTGAGGGACCTTCACGATAGCCATCAAACACGACGATAGCATGCCCGTAATGCCTACTAACATATTTCAGGTAGCGGTCAAGAATATCCTTGTACTGTTCACCTGACTGCCACGGTATGCGCTGCAATAGGGCACCGCCATCGAGTACGTATTGTATATCGGACGGTTGTGCAGTATCGGCAGGTGCCAAGGATTTGATTGCTGAGGCTAACGCTGGCTTATTGGCGGACAGCAAGGCATATTTGGTCTCGAACAAAGATGGAGGATATGTGCATAACTCACAAAGGAGTGCTTTGGATAAGTCTCCTACTTCAGTGCCAGCGATCACAAGTCTCTGGAAGAGTAACTGAGGGTCGATATTGATGTCTCCGTCTGGTGTCTTCATTGCAGACTCTGAGTCCATAGTTATGGCTTGACCCTTCTTCTTGAAGCTGTATTCAAGCACACGTTTACCACTCATCTGGCCCAAGAGCCTTTCTCCCACAGTTTTCGCCTCATCAACATTCACCGTTGTCTGGGAAACTATACCAGTGAAAATGTTGTGAAGAGTATCGTCGTCTTGAAAGGGATCCCTCTCATGAAGAAACTCAAGCATTTTCTGGGTATCAGCTACATCATTCTTCTGTCTAGACTTTGATAGATCCTTGTGCTGTTCACTTGTCACATACATCACATCAGTGAGGTGTTGGAAGGCGTTGTTCACCTCTGCAAAGAAAGGACTAGCCATGACCCAGACTGAGCGTTGTGTCTCTGTCATCCCTCGTCCCCTGGTCAGACCACCTGATGTCTTCAGACTTCTCATAAGTACTTGTTCGATGACTAAATCTGTAGACAGACCAGCCCAGTATCTGTCGCTCCGTCGGACAACTTGGAATCCTTGGAGAAATTTCTGATGTACTTCTGGATGGTCCTTTGGTAACTCGGTCATCAGTTGCAGATATATGTGCAGGCACTTTGTGTAGTGTCTGTGTCCGGAAGCTGCAAGATATGGAAGCATGGCACGCAGGATATGCAAGTGAAGCATCCAATCCCCTGTTCTTTCAGATTTCAGAAAAAAAACGGATAATGTCCACCATTTCCATGTATTGTAACCACAGTCTCGCTGTCCGTTGATGCCTTATTGTATCAATCACCTGATTGATTTTGTCTCCAATGACCTCCATCACCTTCGATGACTCGATGTCTGACACTGCTTGGTCACCCGACATCAGACCGTCAAACAAGTCGCCTGCATCATTGAGCTCTGCTGGAACTGTACGCTCGCTGTCTCCATCACGGGAGGTTCATCTGAAATACCTTCGAAGCAAGTTTTGCATTGAGTGCTGCATCAACGAGTAGATGTCCACGTATAGTTCTAGACACTAGACACAAACTGTCCTCAGCACACTGATCAAATCTCTCACTGCAAGCGTCACTCCACCTCTCGTTCACGGCTCTCGTTCAATCTGAAAATAAAGTATGATCCACTCATTATAATTGAGTATAATTTTATGTATTTGTTCAGAGGATCGACAGGTTTCAGAAAAATATCATTTTTTTTCTCTTGCAATTAGTGGTGGGTTAGGGGTAAAAGTTCGCTAGAATGACTGGACTATGAGCATTTGATGTCTCGGGAACGGCAGAAGTAGTCTCTCCCTCTCTCACTCACTCTCTCTCTCTCTGTCGCCACCTGTCGGCTGTCGGTGCGTTGGGTGTGGCGTCATGGCGGCTGTGTGCTGAGCTGTGAGTACGGTGGTGTTGGCGTCCTTCCCATCCCCATTTCGCTCCCTTTGTGTCTTGTACGTGTTTGTGGAGTTTTCCCCGTGTTTTCCTCTCTTTGTCGAGACGAGAGAGAGCGAGAGCAGCTATTTGGAGGCATTGGCGGTAGGCCTTTCCCAGTTCTGGCCGTTGGTTATCGCGATAAAATTTTGGTTTCGTTTTTTTCTCTGTCGTTTATCCGGCATTTTTCTGGAGTATCGACGTTCCACTTTAAATCATATTTATTTTCTTTCGTTTGGTTTAATTATTACTACCTTTGCTTTTTTTCTTTTTAATCTCCTCAACCCGAGGTGTTCGGGTAAAACGGAGTTCTTTTGTTTTAGTCATGGTGACGACACGTTCGCAGCAAGACGCTGCGTTCGAATCGTTAACCCGCAAACATGCTCTTGTTTGTGTCCCTCCTGAAGGGATTCCGACCGAAGAGATCGTCTTGGCGGTTGGAGAGGTTATCGGAATCGAGCATGTACGTGCTGCGTCACGTATGAACCAGAAGGTTGTGGTCTTCATTGCGGATGAGCATCTAGTTCACGATGTCGTGAGTTCTGGGTTAACCACAGAGAGTGGTCACTTTGTTATGGCCTCCCCGATGGATGTCCCTGCAATGAAAATAATCGTTTCCAATTGTCCTCCTTTCGTGTCCAATGAAAAACTCGTGTCTGTTTTGTCTCGATATGGTACAATCGTTTCGAGAATCTCAATGATCCCCCTCGGGTGCCGCCATGAAAAAGCGAAGCACGTGATGAGCTTTCGACGGCAGCTTCACATGGTTCTTACAGACCGTGGGGATGATACGGGTTTAAAGATTTCATTTAAGATTAAAATCGATGACCGTGATTATCAAATATACGCTTCATCAACGACCTTAACATGTTTTCTTTGTGGGGCTTTTGGGCATTTAAAGAGATTTTGTCCGAAAGCTGCTTGTTCAAAGTGTGGGGAATCAGGCCACGTTGATCAAGATTGTAAAACGGTTAACAACCCACTACCTCGTGTGGTGGAGGAGGTGACACCCAGTGTCTCAAATGTTTCCGCTGACACTGTCCTTAGAGTGAGGAGGGTTTTGTGACTGTGGCAAAAAGACGTAGAGCCTCCGCTCCTCGTGGCCCCACTAGTGCCCCCAAAGTAGTTGTACTGGATACGAGTGGTGTAGTCGCTGAGTCGCTTTCTCAAGGTAGTGAGAAAAAAGATGGATTACCTTCCAATGATGCAATTTTAATCCAAAGTGCACAAGGTGGTATGGTTCCATCAAATATTTGTACAAATGAAGGGTCTATTATTATTGATGAGACGTTGGTTGAATGTCAGGAGACATCATCATCACCACTGCCTAAGCCTCAACAAAGTAGTGCGTCAATCCTTCATGTTCCCATTGCAACAAATGATCAGAATACAGGTTGTGTGGCCCCGACGGAGGTGCCCGACGTAGTTGTACAAGAGGGTGGTGCAACAGCCCCATCTCATGTCGAAGTAGACCCCCCCCAGCCCCCCCTCCCCCCCCCCCAGACCCAAGACCAGTCCATAAACGAGTTGGTAAAGGTCGAAACTGAAATTTACGAACCTGGTGGAATGCTATCTGGGCTGTCTGCTTCAGATGATGACATGGAGGTGACTGAGCCGTCACAGTTGTCATCTGAGCAGTTACAAATACCCCCCGAGGTTATTGTGACCTTTCTAAACGAGACATTTAGGCAGCGAAAGGTCATGATTCAAAAACATTTTCCTGACTTGCTTTCCTTCATGCAGACTGCAACGTGTATAGTTAGAAATTCTAAAGATTTTGAAGTAACAAAAACACAAATTCATCGACTGAGGAAATTCATTACAAAAGCAAAGTTGGAACTGTCTCAGTTGGAACTGTCTCAACAGCAGCTAAACCCCCCTTGATAAGGCATGAAAAGGAAGGAAGTGCTGTTTGTCACCTTAAACATGAATGGCGGTGGTGCTAACCATTTACGTCAGCTCCAAGTTAAAAACCTATTGTTTCAGAAACATATCGATATATGTTTATTGCAGGAAACACACATAACAGAGACTTCACAGCCTGACTGGCTTCGCCTTAATACTGAGCAGTGCTTCTTTAGTAATCTTTCTTCTGTTTCTGCGGGAATTGCTTTCTTGCTTCGTCCTGGGTTTGTTTGACTCTTGTAATTTTAATGAAATAGTTATAGGACATTTAGCATCATTAGAGTTGGTCTATCAAGGATTTCACCTCACCCTACTCAATGTATATGCTCCGAGTAGCAGCTTAGCTCGTAAAGATTTTTTCACACGTTTGGCCAATTACCTTCACACAGTAGCCTTTGATCATTGTATCTGTATAGGTGGAGATTTAAATTGCACCTTTGAACCTAGTTTAATAATAATAATAATAATAATAATAATAATAATACATTTATTTTATATAGCGCTTTTCAAGAAGCCCAAAGACGCTTTGACAGAGTACAAAAAACAAGTGCAAAAAGACAAAAATCAATAGGTAAATAATCAAAGCAAAAGGAAGGAGAAGGAGAAGAGATAGTCAGGGGTTAAATGCTGTGGATTAAATGTTGAATGCAGTGTTGAACAAGTGGGTCTTGAGTGATGTTTTGAATGCGGTGAGTGAGGAGGAGTCTCTGATGGTGTGAGGTAGTGAGTTCCAGAGGGTGGGAGCAGCGATGGAGAAGGCCCTGTCCCCCCAGGATCTGAATTTGGTCTGGATGGGGGGGAGGGGGTCAGGAGGTTGGTACCAGCAGAGCGGAGGTTGTGGGTGGGAGTGTGTCTGGAGAGGTCAGCCAGGTAGGATGGGTCCAGGTTATGGAGGGCTTTGTAGGTCAAGAGGAGGATTTTGTACTGGATTCTCTGGGGGATGGGGAGTCAGTGAAGCTTGTAAAGGACGGGGGTGATGTGGTCACGGGTCCGGGAATGGGTGAGTAGACGGGCAGCGGAATTCTGAATGTATTGGAGTTTATTGGTGATTATTGAGGGTGAACCATAGAGGAGGCTGTTGCAGTAGTCCAGACGGGAGGTGATGAAGGCGTGGATGAGGGTTTCTGCAGCCGTGGAGGAGAGAGATGGACGGAGACGGGCGATGTTTTTCAGGTGAAAGAAGGCTGTCTTTGTGATCTGTTTAGTGTATTTGTCGAAGGAGAGGGTTTGGTCAAATATGATTCCAAGATTCCAGATGTGAGGGGAGGTGGATACTGGGAAACCGTCGATGTTGAGGGCAAAGTTATGGGTGGATTTGGTGAGCGTTTTTGGGCCAATAATGATTATTTCAGATTTATCATAGTTAAGTTTGAGGAAGTTGATTTGAAGCCAGGATTTTATTTCAGTGATGCAGTTTGTCAGGATAGAGTGGGTGGCGGTGGAGATGGACTTGGTGGAGATGAAAAGCTGGATGTCATCGGCGAAGCAGTGGAATTGGAGACCATCACAGCAGATTAAGTGACCAAGGGGGGACAGGTACAGGATGAAGAGGAGGGGGCCCAGAACTGAACCTTGGGGGACACCTTGGGGGAGGAGAGCAGTGGGGGATTTGCAGTTATTGATGGAGATGAACTGGCGTCTGTCAGAGGTATGATTTGATCCAAGAGAGGGCAGTGCCGGTAATGTTAAAGTTGGTTTCAAGTCGGGTGAGGAGGCTGGTGTGATTGATGGTGTCAAAGGCGGCGCTGAGGTCGAGGAGGATGAGAATGTTGAGGTGGCCAGCGTCAGAGGAGAGGAGAAGGGTCGTTGGTGATTTTGAGGAGAGCAGTTTCAGTACTGTGGTTGGAGCGGAATCTGGATTGGAATGTTTCATACAGGTTATTGGCAGAGAGGTGATGTTTAAGTTGAGTGGCTACAGCACGTTCCAAAACTTTTGACAGAAAGGGTAGGTTAGAGATGGGTCTGAAGTTATTGTCACGCAACCGCGATTAACACCACAGTTGCGGATGGCCGATAACGAGGCTTTAACTCCCGAGGCGAAAACCCAATAGCGGATTCCAAATCAAGCACTTAAAGTTAAGCGCGCGGAATGGCGGACACAGCAAAGCTCCGCCGCCTTATCTATTAAAATGAAACACCCGGTAAACTGCGTTGAGATATATACAGAAAATAATACAACGATTTATTCATGAAAAGTAAGGACAGTGAAAAAGCACGCACCGGTAATAACTCATCAGAAGCCTAAATTGGAATCCCACACACAACAGATACCAAACACGATACGAGGGAGATTATGAATACGAAAATAACACGCCTCGTCGTGTACAGTGTACGCGGAGCTCGGGCTTATCTGTCTCTGTCGCCTTCTTCACCAGGCCTCGCCGGTTCAACGGCACACCACGACTACGAGCTCCCTTGCTCCAAGGGTCCAACACAGGGCTGCACGAAGCAAGCGAACTTCACTCGACCAGGGACAGGAGGGACTCTCCAAACTCGGGATCGCACCGGGACCTTCTCAAGCCATGAACTCCTTCGAACTCCACTCACACCGGGAGTGCTGGCAGCCAACTAACAACTGAACTCTTCTCAACTGCTGCGCAACTAAGAGCATGAACCACAAGAGACCAAAAGCTGCACTGCCAGACGCCAGAGAGGCAAGAGAACAAGAGCCAAGAGAGCGTTCGGCGCTCCCTTAAATAACCTCACTGGTGACGTCACGTCCCTTGGTGCGCCACCTCAATCAGTGCCCTCCTCCGTATCACAGGCCTGTAGTGTTGTGATAGCGCGTGGCACTCGAGGCCCAGCAGAGGTGAAGCTGGCTGCGGCCATCATCGGCAGTGTCCTGGCCTGGTTTCCTGTCCGTTTGTTCCGAAGTCATTGTCAGGGAAAGGAATTATTTAATGTTGCACTAGGGACCTAACTAATGTTTATGTGGTCTGCAGTGCCATAATGGACAAAGGTTTGACTACTAGGTGAGACTCACAGGGGCGTTACCTTTAATCCCTCACTACTTAACACTCGAATCTCCAGGTAGATCCACAATCATACATCTTACCCCGACAAACACCTAAACATCAAGAACTTATTACATGTAGAGTCCCTGTCACGACAGACGAATACCTACCTATACAGATCTACCTAGCTCTAGATGTTGCTCTACCAAATTCATAACACAGCCCCCCCCCCCCCCCCCCGGAACCGTAGCTGCTGCAAGGTTCACCGCAGGCGCTACCATTCCAGCCTTAACACTTACTATCACACACTTAATTAACCTATGAAATAAATCAGGAAGGGCTGTGGGAAGTGAGTCGGACTACCTACCTACACTTCCTTAACATGCTAAACCCCTTAACCATCATGCAAGTATGTACATTTTCTTCTTTGTTCCTGTGGAGGGAGGAAACAAACAACACGCAACACTAACTTAACCACAAAACTTAACCATCTTACAAAAACTCAAAAGTCTAACCTTTGTACATACCCCGGTCTACAGACCGCCTCCCCCGGTGGATGCCACAAGACACAACCTTACCTGTGGGGCCATCCCAATGCACCCCCTAAATTTCCACGGGCCCTGTCCAGATGTTGCAGGTGAGTGACATAGCTCAGTGGATTTCACCCACATTCATGCAACACAGACCCCTTAACCACTCATCCTCATTCCAAAAATCATCAAGGCATTTCAAAAGTCAACAAAGCACTTATTTCAATACACCCCCCTGCAGGACCATGGCATTGATGTCATTCGCGTGTGTGTGCATTCCTCAACTAGGCAGCGGGGAGGTACTGCACAAAAAGATGGTGGGGGCGCATCAGGCTGTGGTGCCCGCAGTCCCAGAAACAAGTCAACCGACTTACAAGTTCATTGCCACCCCCCCCCCCCCCCCTTTACCTCTTGGCCCCGTGACAGCCCAACAGCCCCTTTCCGCCGTTACCTCGCCGGTGAGGGTCTCCACACACACCAGGTTCCTTTGCCTCCTGCTTCCGCGCAGCAACACGGGTCACCGGGGGACTTCCTCACCCCGCGGTGCCCAACCAGACCCTCCACCGACGAGCTCCAATTTCCAGTTACCACCGGCTGCCAGGGGTAATTGCCGCAGAGGGGGGGCCCGCAGGCATCGCTCCTCAGAGCTTGCTCTGTACCTGAGGACACACACACACCTTCCCCACCCACAAGACCCCAAAACACACTTCCTCCCCCACTGCCATTCAATTCTCCACACAACTCAGCACAATTCAGCATAATTCCATCGATTATGGTAGTACAAAAGGTGTTTCAAAGTTTGCCATGGCCTGCTACATGTGAAATCCCATTCACAGTTCAAATCATTGAATCATTACACATTTCCATTTTCAAAACGCATTTCAAAACTCAATAATCACCACTCGCTCATATTTTTCCAACCTCACGACCACATCAAAACACATAATCACAACACAAAAACATACGCCACCCACAAGACACTGTGTGGCTCCCATTCCATCCCCTCCCGGCCATGTCATCATTCTCACCCGCCTCCCAACTCAAAATTACATGTCCCCAATTTCCAAAGCAAGTCCTGAGGCCTGGGACAGTACTCCTCAAAACACTCACCTCAAGTGCAGGTAGTTGCAGGTTGGTCGGTCCAAGAGTGTCATCCACCCTCAAAATCCCAAAATTTCACATTGGGCCTACCAAATACTCCCAAATTTCTCTTTTGTCCCCACTACACTGGCAGGTATGTAGATCCGCATCCAACGTGATCATCGCTACACAACTACCTGTGGCCACGACAGCTCTGCACCTCTACCGTGCAAGGGTCACCGGGACAAGGTGAGCAGTCAAAACACCAACATGGCCCATGAGTGTCCACAAGGGTGCAACCCACCATCCATCCTTCGGCCCCCCTGCGAGGAACACAGCTGCATCAGCCCCAGCTGGCCAATGTGGTGAGCACTTGCTGCCACAACACACACTACCGCACACACAACCTCGGCCCTGGGGGGCATGGTCGCAATGCGTGGCATCCTTACAGCCACGTCCCCTGCACCTCCCCATCATCCCCCAGTCCGACTACAGAACTGCAGCCCCCCCCCCCCAGTGCTCACCCACACTTGACCACACCAAGGTCCAGTCAACAGCCATGCTCCACCAGGAGACCCACCCAGAAGACATGGTCCACACACCTCGGACACGCACAGCACCACGTTGACCCAAAGACCACACAACTACATCCCCATAACCCCGCGTCCCAAATATCAGCACAGGTGCCCCCGCAACCAGTTGAAGCTGTGTCCTGCTACCCTATAAATTTTATCACAGCCTCCAACACTTTGGTCTACACACCGGGATCAATAATTGCGTCACTGTACACTGTACAGTGTCTGCCATGACATTTCGAAATACACCCTTAAATTTGCATCTAACCCACAGATTACCCATGCCAAACATTTTTCACATTTCACTAACCTCACCAAAGAAAGATGCTTTGCCATACACATGCCAGCCAAGCATGGCCCATATGCTCGGCTCGTTCTAGTTTCCCGCACACTATATTGCTATTGGCCCAGGCCGAGGTGGTGGTCCTCTGTCTGGCGCCTGTGGACCTACTGGGGGCCCCCTCCTTTCTCGACTGCGAAGCCTGTCAGGAGGTGGGGGCCCATATGGTTGCCGTCAATTCCTCTGACTGTGCCCTCTTCTCCCACATCTAAAACAAGTCCCCAAGAACGGACCCCACCGGTAGCCAGGCAGAGCACCCCTTTCTCCCGGCCCAGCCCGATAAAAATCAGGCCGTCCCGATGGCAAACCTGGCCCAAACTGTCGTGACTAGCTCCCTGCAAATTTGCCCCCGGTCAAATTTGTCAGCTGGCGGCTGATTCCCCTTAACATTTGCCCTATGTCATCCTCCGGCTTTTCCTGATCCCGCACCTCGGCCTGCCGTACCGTCACAGGTGCCCTCTCCGATGGGCGGTTCGACCTTCTCAAAAAGGTCAGTCTCACCACGCATTCCGCCACCCGGTGCACCATGGGTGGGTCCTGTAACTCCACCAACGTCCGGACCTCGGGATCAGGGAGAGCCGCCATAAATTTTTCTATCGCCAGCTTGTCCCACGCCTGTGCTGGTAGGTCCCTGTATGCTATCCTCAGATTGGTATATATCCTGGGCCAGCTCCTGCAACGTCTCGTTAGGCTTTTGCCTGCGATGCAGCAGCTGTGCCCTGACCAGGTCGCACCTTGCGCCTGTCCCATACCTGTTATTCAAGGCCTCACAGATGGCCTTGCTGGTCAATATTCCCTCTGGGACTACGTTTAACACGTCTGCGGCTGACCCCCGCAGTGTCGCCACCAGATTCCCCATGCGCTCCCGCTCTCCCCAACCATTGAGCTGAGACACGCACTCAAATTGTGTCAGGAAAGCCTCGAGGCTCCCTGATCAGTCAAAATGTACGAGGGGGATTGTTTTTCCAGAGACTCTATTCCCCGATTCCTCTCTGTCCAAATCCAGTCCGGGGCCAAAACACCCCCACCAACTGGGTATTCTGTTTCGGAGCCCCTGGTGTCCAAATGTGGCTCGTGGTGAGGGTCTCCTGGGTCACCTTAATCTGATCCTGAAGATGTTTAACCGACCTACTCACCTCTTCCCTCAGGCTCTCTTGAACCCGACCAACCTCCTCCTTGATGGTATTGTCCCAGGTCTCCAGTCACTCCTGCATAAAATCACTCACCCTTTCATTATCCATTTGCGGCCCCCACAGGCCTTTCTCAATTAACCCTTGCTCCTGCTCTTTTATGCGGGTTTCCAACCCTCACCTCCTCGGCCAATTTGCCCCCCTGTCGGTTGAGCAGTCCCCATTCCTCACTCTGCTGTAGCATTCTGGCATCCACCCGGCCCCGATAGCCTTCCAGGTCCCCATTTGCTTTATCAATTCGACCCTCCAACGCTTCCCCCTTTTGGACAGCCTGGGTCACACCCTCCTCTATTTTTGACATTAATTCTGTCCGTATCGATTCACTTGCCACCCCTATGGCTTTTTCCATCTCCCCCCCTCTAGTTTCTACTTTATCCTCCAATTCCCCCAGTCTGCCCGTAATTTGGTTTTGCACACTCCCTTCGATGCCATCAATTCGTTTCCCCAGCTGTTGTGCCATTTCCCCAATTTTTCCTTCCAATTTTTCAATTCCTCTCTTTCATTTGTTCATTCATTCGTTCATTCACTTTTCCCTCCAATCCCTCAATTTTGCTGTCCATCCCTTCGATCTGTTCTTTCAAACCCTCCTTTAATCTATCCATTTGCCCCTCCATGTTTTTTGTTTGGGCATTAATTTTGTTCTCCAATTGCTCGTTCTGAGCATTCATTTCCCCTTTTAATCCATTAATTTGGTCACTCATATCCTTCAGTCCTTCCCTCCATTCATTCCCCTGGGACTCCATTTTGTTTTTCATTTCTCCCATATCATTACTCATTCGCTCCATTTTATTTTCCATCCCTTCAATTTTATTTCCCATCCCTTCAATTTTATTTTCCAACCCACTTTTCATTTCTCCCATATCATTACTCATTTTATTTTCCAGCCCATCAATTTTATTTTTCAATTCCCGACTGGCTCGCTCACTGTTCTTTTCCATTCCTTCCATTTTCCTAAGCAATTGACCTAACATCTGGTCGGTTGTCGGGGCCGCTGCTACTGCTCCCGACTCCCCGACAGGGGAGGGGGGTAAGTTGATGCTCGGGACGGGGGAAGTTCCAAGGCTCACCTCTACATCAAATTCCCCTATTTCCGGCTCACTCCCGACGCTGACGGAGGCCTCGCTGCGTACCTCCATCTCATCAATCTCCGACATCCGCCTTCCGGAAGATCGTTTCCCGCGCGCGTATTTATTTTAATAATTCCAGTAACACAATTTAAATTTGACGAAGACGCGATATCGCGCTCCGTATGTCCAATTCACTATACAAATGTCTCCGCCTCGCCTATCAAAATTTTGCGTTCGAACGTCGGGCGCAATGTACGCCCGACCGTGTCGATGTCTCGCCTCAGACAAAAAAATTTGGCCAACAGGTTCGAATCCTACACTTCTGACACCACTCGTCACGCAACCGCGATTAACACCAGTTGCGTATGGCCGATAACGAGGCTTTAACTCCCGAGGCGAAAACCCAATAGCGGAATACAAATCAAGCACTTAAAGTTAAGCGCACGGCATGGCGGACACAGCAAAGCTTAGCCGCCTTATCTAATCTATTAAAATGAAACACCCGGTAAACTGCGTTCAGATATATATACAGAAAATAATACAACGATTTATTCATGAAAAGTAAGGACAGTGAAAAAGCACGCGCCGATAATAACTCTCATAAGAAGCCTAAATCGGGATCCTACACACAACAGATACCAAACACGATACTAGGGAGATTATGAATACGAAAATAACACGTCTCGTCGTGTACACTTACAGTGTACGCGGAGCTCGGGCTTATCTGTCTCTGTCGCCTTCTTCACCAGGCCTCGCCGGTTCAACGGCACACCACGACCACGAGCTCCCTTGCTCCAAGGGTCCAACGCAGGGCTGCACGAAGCAAGCGAACTTCACTCGACCAGGGACAGGAAGGACTCTCCAAACTCGGAATCGCACCGGGACCTTCTCAAGCCGTGAACTCCTTCGAACTCCACTCACACCGGGATTGCTGTGCTGGCAGCCAACTAACAACTGAACTCTTCTCAACTGCTGCGCAACTAAGAGCATGAACCACAAGAGACCAAAAGCTGCACTGCCAGACGCCAGAGAGGCAAGAGAACAAGACACAAGAGCCAAGAGAGCGTTCGGCGCTCCCTTAAATAACCTCGCTGGTGACGTCACGTCCCTTGGTGCGCCACCCAATCAGTGCCCTTCACCGAATCACAGGCCTGTAGTGTTGTGATAGCGCGTGGCACTCGAGGCCCAGCGGAGGTGTAGCTGGCTGCGGCCATCATCGGCAGTGTCCTGGCTTGGTTTCCTGTCCGTTTGTTCCGAAGTCATTGTCAGGGAAAGGAATTATTTAATGTTGCGCTAGGGACCTAACTAATGTTTATGTGGTCTGCAGTGCCATAATGGACAAAGGTTTGACTACTAGGTGAGACTCACAGGGGCGTTACCTTTAATCCCTCACTACTTAACACTCGAATCTCCAGGTAGATCCACAATCATACATATTACCCCGACAAACGCCTAAACATCAAGAACTTATTACATGTAGAGTCCCTGTCACGACAGTCGAATACCTACCTATACAGATCTACCTAGCTCTAGATGTTGCTCCACCAAATTCATAACATTATTTAGGGTGTCAGGGTTGAGTCCAGGTTTTTTAGAATGGGGGTAACAGCAGCAATTTTGAGGGATGGTGGGACGATGCCTGTAGACAGGGAGGAGTTTATTGTTGCAGTGATAAGTGGAGAGAGAGCAGGAAGGGAGGCCTTGACAAAGCTGAAGAGGATGGGGTCAAGAGTGCAGGTGGCAGTTTTCATTCCTATGAGGAGTTCAGAGAGGTCAGTAGGGGAGACTGGGGAGAATTGAGACAGGGGTTGGCAGGATAAGGGGGGGGCAGGTGGTTTGAGGGGGAGGGGAGCGGGTGCGGTGGTGGTTAAGCTGTTGTAGATGTTGTCAATTTTGCATTGGAAGAATGAAAGGAAGGAGATGCAGTTGTCTACTGTGAATGACTGGGTGGTGGTGTTCAGGGGGCTGAGGAGTTTGTTTATTGTAGAGAAGAGTGCTTTTGGGTTTCCGGAGCCAGAGTGGATAATTTGAGAGTAGTAGGCGGAGCGGGCACGGGAGAGGGCATCATGGTAGTGTTGTAGGTGGTCCTTGTAGGCTTGGGAGTGAATTGTGAGACCTGTTTTATTGCGGAGTCTTTCAAGTTGGCGAGCACGAGTTTTCATCAGGCGGAGTTCAGGGGTAAACCAGGGAGCAGAATGGGCGAAAGAAACTGTTTTGGTTTTTATAGGCACAAGCTGGTCGAGGCAGAAGGAGAGAGTGTGGTTGTAGTAGTCAGTGAGGTCGGAAGGGATGTGGAGGTCAACGAAGGGAGAAGTGGACATTTTTTCAGAGAGGGTGGCTGAGAATGAGGTAGGTGAAAGAGCGTTTAGCTTACGGAAGTTGATAGTGCGATAATGCCTTGGTGCTGGGGTGGGGATGTTGATGGTCATAGTGATGGCTAAGTGGTCAGAGAGGGTGAGGTCGGAGCCAGAGAGATGGTGCAAAATTAGTACAGTAGAGCAGACAAGGTCGAGAATGTGACCACGGTTATGGGTAGGAAAGTTGACATGTTGAGTGAGGTTAAAGCAGGTGAGTAAATCAGTGAAGTCGGTGGTTATTGTGGAGTCAGTGGAGTCCATGTGGATATTGAAATCACCGAGGAGGAGGATTGAGGGGGAGAGGGAACAGAGCTGGGTCAGAAAGTAGGAGAAGTCAGACAGGAATGATGGGTGTGGTTTGGGAGGGCGGTAAACGACAGCCATGACTGACTGTGTGACCAGAGAGTTTAAAAGCCAGGTGTTCAAATGATGGAGCAGATGAGATGGAGATGAGGCTGGTCTTGATGTCTTGTCGGTGAATTACGGCAATTCCACCACCTCGGCCCTCCGAGTGTGGTTTATTGATGTAAGAATATCCATTGGGTGTAGTGAGGTTGAGTGAGAAGTAGTCCAGAGGTTGTTGCCAGGTTTCAGTGAGACAGAGAAAGTCCAATTTATTATCCAGAATGTAGTCGTTCAGGATAAGGCTTTTGTTGTTGAGGGACCGGGTATTGAACAGGGTGAGCTTGATGTTGTTTTGTACGGTGGGGATGAACTCAGGTGATTTAGCCAGGGTTTGCAGACAGGAGGTGCGATCGTGTGCGTTGCTGTGACCAGGTGCGCTGGGACGATGAGTGGGAGTGCGCTGAGCCGACCAGAGTACGGGAATGGAGTGACCTGTTTGTGAGTAAACAAACTTAGGCCAGATTAAAAAAAGAGTTGGTGATCGTCCCCGCCCGACCCTACGAAACACACCCGACCCAAAACTTTTTTTGTTTCTTATTTTGAAAAAAATCATTAAAAAACGATCTTTTCACAGTCAAATTTGGCGCCGTTCTGCACCGCATGCTGTGCAGTGCGTGCTGCGCAGTGCATGCTGCGCAGAGCGTCGCAAGTGCCTCGGGCAACTTCACCCATTTTACGTTAGCCATTCATGGCGGCTATTGTGTGAGATTTTTCCCGCTGAAATCTATTGATTCGTGCTGCTATGGACACCATTCTCTACAGCTGTGGAAGTGTGTTCACGGAAATCAACAACAATGGTGATGACGATCCTGAACAGGATACCAGACTCGCTGATCTTTATGTTCGTGCCAATTTGAATTGTGCTTCCCCTATAGAACTAGCGTACTACTCTGCTGGCTATGAAATGCTCTGCATCCACTGTGGTACTGAGGAGAATTTGGTTGAAAAGGCAGGGCAATACCCTCAATGTAACATTTGTACTGCAAAGCCAGTACCAAAGCGTGGCAGAAATCTTGTTCAACATGCTCAATAGTTTCAAGGTGCCAAGGGCATGGTGTTTATCTGTTTTTCCGATGTCATGGTGGATATACATGTACAGGTGTCTTGCCCTTTCACTACCAAGCTCAGCTAGGACATTCAACATCATCCAAAATCACACAAACACTGTGTTTCATAGAGATTTCGGCAATGTCTGTAAATCTGTGAGATGAATGAAGAAATTAAATCATTTTGAGGAGAAAGGAGTCTTTATTTCATATTTTTCCATGTCAACAAAACTCAATGGAAAGTAGGAAAAAAAAGGAAAGAAAAAAAAAACCTCCCTCCCTACCCGAACTTTTGAGAAGAAAGGACGATCACCAACTCTTTTTTTTATCTGGCCTTACGACCGGAGCCTCTATGAATGTATCTGGGTCGTCGCAGGAGTCCGTGGTATTTGATTGCAGAGATGCATGATGGGGTGGAGTGAGTATTGAGCAGAAGAAGCCTTGCGGCAGGGTACCTCAGAGCCATGCCAGGCAGGAGCGAAGGGATGAGTACGAGGCCAAGGTCGAGGAGGCAAAGCGGCAAACGCAGCGGCAAACGACCACAGCCGCTAATCAAGACCACAGCGGCAAACAGCCACCGCCGCAAACAACCGCAGCCGCTAATCAAGCAAACCAAGACCGCAGCGGCAAACAGCCACCGCCGCAAACAACCGCCACAAACAACGGGAGCGGGCCTGAGGAAACAGCGGAGGAGCCGGGCAGGCGAAGCCAGGAGCAGAGCCGGGACCGAGCAGAGGGCAGACCCAACGGTCAAAAATCCGCCACGACCACCAGAAAAGCAAACTATGTGCAATGGCCCAGTCGGAGTAGCGGCGAACAAGTAACGCCAGCGTCCTCTCCAGACCGGACCGGAAGCAGAATTGATAGAAATACACCAGAACCACATCCAGAATCTCAAAAAGATTTATTGAATTGTTTCTCATCACTTGGTCTACTTAACGCATGGCGTATACAGCACCCTACAACATCTCAGTACACATGGTGCCGTTGTGCTAGTGGGTTAATAACACTTGCAAGGCTTGCTAGATGGTATATTAATACCACTTTTAGAAACGTACTCATGTCTTGTAATCATTTCCCTGCTACTTTCTCTGATCACCACCTGGTTGTACTTGGTCTATCCTTTTCTCAGTCAACTCGTAAAAGTGCGTATTGGACTTTCAATACCAGCTTGTTGGAGGATTGCTGTTTTAAGGATGCTTTTCGTAGTTTTTGGGAAACACTCATCCAAAGAAAACCTTGTTGCTCTTCTGTTCAATTATGGTGGGATAACGTGAAAGCCCAGATTCATGTCTTTTGTCAATATTTTAAGTCACTTTCCACAAGCAAGAGTAAGATTGCCGTTTCGCTCTTAGAAACTGAAATTTTACACTTAGAGGAAGACTTGGCTAAGTCTCAAAATGGCAGGAAACTTCAGTTATTATTGGAGAAAAAAGCTTATTTAAGAGAACTGATTCATGAAAAAGTAATGGGGATGTCAGTTAGACTCAGAATTCAAAATGTGAAGTTCTCTGACACCCCAAACAAAAGAGTTTTTTTCCAGTTAGAAGGGGTTAAGAAGTCCCAAAGGCAAATGTTTTCCTTGTTAGATGCTAAGGGGAATATTACACAAAATGAAAGTGATGTTAAGATGCTTGTGAAAAGGTTTATTTCTGGCTTATTTGCGGAGAAAGCTGTGTGTAAAGATATGGTTGATGATATGACGAATTACCTGCCTTGGTTGAGTTGTGACCAGTGTCAAGGTCTTGAAGAGCCGTTTACTATGGAGGAGCTAAGCACAGCTCTGCGTAGCTTTGAACACGGGAAAGCCCCTGGGATCGACGGCCTTCCAGTGGAATTTTTTGCAGCGTTTTGGGACATCTAGGTCCAGAAGTACTGCTGGTGCTACAAGAAAGCCTACGCTCTGGCATACCACCCCTCAGCTGTAGAAGAGCAGTTGTATGCCTTCTCCCAAAAGATGGTGATCTCAGTCGGATAGAGAACTGGCGCCCCATCTCATTACTGTGCTCTGACTACAAACTTTTTTCCAAATTGTTGGCCAATCGGCTAAAGGTTGTCATTGGCACTGTTGTCCATCCTGATCAGAGTTACAGCATCCCGGGAAGATCAATCTCTGATAATGTCTTTTTAATTAGAGACTTGATTGACTGTGGCCTTAAGGAGGAAGAGGGGCTTGGGTTGATTTTCCTAGACATTGAAAAGGCTTTTGATAGCATTGACCACACTTACATGTTCCATGTTCTGCAAAAGTTTGGTTTTGGTGAAAAGTTTATAGGCTTTGTGAAATTGTTATACCACAACATATTTAGTTTGTGCAAAGTAAATAATCGTCTTTGTCCACCCATTCAGGTTCAGAGGGGTGTTCGGCAAGGCTGTCCTTCGTCAGGGTTGCTGTTTAGCCTTTCTCTTGAGCCACTACTCATAAGTCTGAGAGCCTCTCTTTCTGGCTTTGTGCCTTCTGCAGAAGAGAACTAGAACGGGCACTCGGTAGAGCGCATACCTTCGCCGCAGCTACTGTTCTGTACTTGGCATGGGAGTGTAGGGAACAGAACAACAAAAATACGATTTTGACCTTTTCGTGACCTTGACCTTGACCTTTGACCCGATTGCTCCCAAAATCTAATCAAATGTGTCCCGTATAATAACCAATCATCCCACCAAATTTCATGCAATTCGGTTGAATACTTTTTGAGTTATGCGAATAACATACACACACACACACAGACATACAAATAAATACACAGCGATCAAAACATAACCTTCCGCTTTTGCGAAGGTAACCACATCATGGTATCAGCATATGCTGATGATGTCTGTGTAATCATTAAGAATGAGAAGGACCTAACTATTCTTGTTGAGTCCTTACACAGGTTTTACCTTGCTTCACGTTTGCGGTGCAATTGGCAAAAGAGCAAAGCTCTGTGGGTGTCCTCAGCTCACGGTACATCCGGTAGGCTTCCCGCCACCCCCCCCCCCACCCCCCTCAGCCTCTTCCAAAAGACATAAGTTGGACAAGAGAAGGGGTTAAATACCTAGGTGTTTATCTTGGACCCAATCAGTACTCCCATATTAACTGGGAAGGAGTGGTAGAACAGGCAACCAAGCGGCTCAACAAATGGAAAAGGTTCCTTCCACAAATGTCCTTTAGAGGTCGAATACTGATTATTAACACCCTAGTCGCCTCTGCCCTGTGGCATAAATTTATTTGTTTGCAGCCACCAGAAGGCTTGCTTAAAGCTATTCAACAGACACTGGTAAATTTCTTTTGGGGAGGTTACCACTGGTTGCGGATGGACGTACTTTGCCGCCCCGTGTCTCTTGGTGGCCAAGGGCTCATTGACCTAAAGTGTCGGCTGATGGCATTTCGGCTGAAGTCAATACAACGTCTGCTCAATGCTGAAAAACGGCCCTGGCGCCCTGTGGCACAACGAATACTGAGGCAAGCTGGAATGCTCGGCTACGGCCTTGAGACTTTTTTGATCGAATCCCAAAAATTTGATGTGTCCCACCTTCCTCTGTTCTACCAGAGCTTGTTGAATGCTTGGCAAGCTGTAGTGGTGAGCCGCCAAAAGGAGTCCTATGAGGTTAAAATGTTTGTGGGAGAACCTCTATTCCTCAACCCACTCTTTCCCCAGGTTTGAGTGTGTTTGAGCGTGGCAAGATGGCGACTGTGCATGTGTGGTGAGGTACGAGCTGCTCTGCTGTTCTACTCTGTTGTCCCTTTCCGCGTCGTATCTCACCTTTTCCTTCCCCCTGTTCGTTTATCTTCACATCCTTACTCTGCATTTGTGCCCCAACCCCTCCCCTTTGATCAGACCCAACACTTCGGGGCTTCGGCCTCCCCCCCCCTCCCTCATCCCTCCCTCACCCCTCCCTCACCCCCTCCCTCACCCCTTCTGCCTCCCTTTTCCCTCCTTGGTTTCCTCTTATCTCGTTTGTATTTATATTCACTCCTTCGTGTCCTTGTTTCCTTTTCTGAGAGAGAGAAAGAGAGCCCGCAGCTGTTTGTGGATAACTTTTGCATTAACCGGCGGCCCATCCCGTCCTCCGGCTGATCGTTTTTTTCTCCACCAGCTGTGTTTGTTTTCGCCTTTGAAAATTTGTCTCGGCTCGTAATTAATTAATCACTGTTCGAGAGCGATATTCACCCTCCTCCCATCCCTCCCTCGTCCCTTCTCCTCCCCCCCCCCCACCCTCGTCCCTTCTCCTCCCCCCCCCCCCGCCCTCGTCCCTTCTCCTCCTCCCCCCCGTCCTCGTCCCTTCTCCCCCCCCCCGCCCTCGTCCCTTCTCCCCCCCCCGCCCTCGTCCCTTCTCCCCCCCCCCCCCGCCCTCGTCCCTTCTCCCCCCCCCCGTCCTCGTCCCTTCTCCTCCCCCCCGCCATCCCCCCTCCCCCCCCACCCTCATCCATTGTAAATTATGACTTCGTTTTCGCGTTACGCGGCATATGAAGCGTTAACACGTAGACATGGCGTCGTTTGTGTCCCGCCGAACGATGTCAGCGTCGAGGACCTCGTTATTGCTGTCGGCAACATAATCGGTATTGATAAAGTTCGTGCGGCCTCGCGAATGAACAAACGTGTCGTTATTTTCGTATCCGAGGCTGAACTGGTTCACGAGATTGTATCTACAGGATTATCGACAGATGATGGACATTTCGTACTCGTGTCCCCCCCTCTCGACACTCCGGCCGTTAAGGTCATCATCTCGAACTGTCCTCCATTCCTGAAGAATGAGAGACTGGTCTCCGAACTATCTCGTTATGGTGCTGTGGTTTCGCATGTCACTATGTTACCTTTATGTTGCCAGGACGACCGGGCTAAACATGTGATGTCTTTCAGGAGACAAGCTTATCTTGTACTTCCTCCTTCTAACGTCGAAAGAACGCTGAACATTGTTTTAATATTCAAAATTGATAATCATGATTACCAATTATACGTAACCACTGACACCTTGAAATGTTTTGAATGTGGTAAATTCGGACACCTGAAACGCTCTTGCCCAAAATCAGCTTCGTCGAATGATGGGACAAACCATGTAAACAACAAGGATTCCTCTTCTTCATCTTTAGCTTCGGCTGTTAAGGGAACATTTTCCATGTCCGGCAATGACGCTCAGCCTTCCCACCCCGATAATCCAAACAGCACAACGAATGTCGGGGATGGTTTCACCATTGTTCCGTCAAGGAAGAGAAAGACCTTTCCCGAGGGTCATTTAACTCCGAAAAAGGTAGCATTTAACAATAAGCAACCTGTCGGTAACACCCCCCCCCCCCCCCCCCCAGTCGTGACCGATGCCATTCTACAAGGCTTGCCTGGGACAAACCCTGTACCTACAGCTAACAAGTTCGGCCCCCTTTCATGTGAGGACATAGACGTTCCACATGCAGGGACCGGTTTACCTGTTAACAAATCAAATGGAATCGTCTCACCTGTTACGGACTCGGCTATTGGAAAGTCCTCTGATGATTTTGCTGAGACCAGTGGTGATGAACCTGCCGAGACCACTGGTGATGAACCTGCCGAGACCACTGGTGATGAACCTGCTGAGACCACTGGTGATGAACGTGCCGAGACCACTGGTGATGAACCTGCCGAGACCACTGGTGATGAACCTGCCGAGACCACTGGTGATGAACGTGCCGAGACCACTGGTGATGAACCTGCCGAGACCACTGGTGATGAACCTGCCGAGGCCACTGGTGATGAACCTGCTGTCACTTTGGAAAATGTTAATCCTGAGCATGATGATGCTGAATTCCTGTCAGCAGAAAATAGCGAAACTGTCCCAGTTACTGCTCTCACTTCATCACCTGGTGAAGCTGGAATCGCAGGAACCAATGTTTTGCAAGAGACTCCTATTCTGCTAGATACCGCCACACCATCAGAGGTTGTTGCAGTCGGGGGAAGCAACATCGCTGCATCTGCTGATGCTGTTTCTGTTTCACCAAATCCACAGATTATTGCTGTTATTCCTCAAAGCAATGTTCCCACGGTGGGAGAGCACACAGATGTTACAACTAGTGCAGGTCCGTGTGCCAACATTGATGACAGGAGTGACATGCAGGACTATACAAGCTTGTGTGATTCGGAAATTAAAACTGACTGACGAATCTGACCTGGAGGAAGCAAACAGCCAGGTGGAAGCAATGGAGAAGCTTACCAGTCTAGGTCCTACTTCCCCTGAACAAATACGACTTTTCTTGCAAAATACGTACAGAAAACGCAGTATAAACCTAACAGAATACTTTCCCGATTTACCGTCCTTCCTTGAGTGTACTCAGGCTATTATACGCAGGCCTGACTCATTCAACTTTCGTCAGACACATTGTCACCGTTTAAGAAAATTGATCGCCAAGACGAAAAAGACTCTAAGTTAACTCATGGTGAGTTTCAAGATTGGAACAGTAAATGTCAATGGTGGTGGAAGTTCACTCCGCCAGATCCAGACCAAGCAGCTGATAAACGCAAACGGTCTCGACATAGCTTTGTTGCAGGAGACCCATGCCGTCAGATCTGTTCAGGCCCAGTGGCGACTCATTATGGATAAGGAGTGTTTCTTTAGTAACAGCTCCTCGTCTAAGGCAGGAAACATGTTTGTCTTAGGGAAACATTTCCAACCATCCTCGCTTCAATTTGCGAATATCATTGATGGCCATCTTGCCTCTGTGACCTTCTATCTCAATCAGGTCAAGTTTACAATCCTTAATGTGTACGCTCCAAGCAAAAATGGTGAGCGGATCTCCATCTTTGCTGAACTGAGAAAGTTCCTCCAAACACTGGATCTGCAGACTTGTCTAATTATTGGTGGCGACTTTAACTGTACTGTTAATGCCTCATGCGACCGAAACGGGCCGGAACCTTAACCATGTACCGCAAAACTTTTTGCGAATATCATTGCAAAATATTGTTGCGGTTTTGAGAATCCTGTGTAATTGTTGTAAATATCACCCTGTGTAAATGTAGTAATTCTTGTAAATATCTCTGTTTTGTGTGTAAAGGTCAAAGGTCATCCCCCTAGTTAGTCCATATACATGCACGTAGGCCACCATATACCCTTCTAAATAGTTATTTCCTTATTTATGTGTATTAGTTTAAGGCTGTGTTTCCCATTAGTTGACTCTGCATTGCACCGAATTGAAATAAGATAGAACCCCTTTCAATTCCCTCAAAGCCTCTATTGCCAACTGCATTGCCGCCATTACGGCGTGGTCGGCTCGGAGAAGAAAGGCGTGGCCCGCCCCTCGTCATCAGAGGGTGGAGCCAGGAAAGCCCTTGCCGACCAACCAAGGATGAGTGGGTATGGCTCAAGAGGGTGGGGTTATAAAACCCATTGGATCAGCCCCCACCAGGAGATGTGTCAAAGAGGAGAGTTGAGTGAGCAGCAGCAAATGAGTGAGCATTCCACCGGAGTCCACCGCAGCTTTGAACCAACCGGAGCTGAACCAACCGCAGTTTTGACCACCGCAGCTTTGAGCGTCGACAGCGGTGACGGCAGTTGCGGCCACGAAGCCACGTCGCCGTGCGGAGACGATTGGGGAGAGTCGGCGGCTGTTCAACTCGAGCCGGGATCACACCAACCACCCGCATCCTTCCCGCCTTGTGATCCCACCTCCTCGTCAGTCCAGCCATCCACCTCCAGCTGAACCTTCCTCCCCTTCCAGCCATTTGTTCCTGCCTTCATTCCCCATTCGTGTAAGTCTGATTGTCGTCTGTTTTATGTGTCTTGTCCTGGGATATAAGTAAGTTTGTATAGGTAAGCTTGTGTTGCACTGTGTCTCTGCTCCTTCTGTCTTTATTTTCGTTTCTTTCCTCCTCCTTGGTTTCTTTTGACTTGTACATAATTAGTAGTAATAAATTATATTTGTTCTTCCTACCTTGCCTTCTTTCCTTTACATCCGTTTCGTTTTAGTGCTTTCTCCATTGAATACCTGTGGCACGATTTGGCCAACGAATAGGATCGGGTCTAGTTTCTGCTAATGGTTCGAGCCGCGGGCTGCCATCTGCTCGGCAATTAACATCTTGTCCACGGTCTCGAACGAGGTTGCTCACCTGCCTCCCTGGATGGAGCTGGGCAGCTTCAGGAGCAGAGACGGCCAGTGAAAATAGAAGGGGGACTAACCCCCCCCCCCCTAAGGGGAGTGCCGTACTCCGTTTCCGCAACAATTGGTGTTAGGAGTGGGATTCGGACCTGAAGTGCGCTTAGCGCACTCAAAATTACGAGTGGCCCAAAATTTTATTTTAAACACATCCAAATTTAAAATCGTGCCATGGATGCTCAAGGCGATCGGATGCCGGTGGGGGTAGAGATAGAAGGGGTAGAATCGACCCAGGACCCCGGGGAAATGTATATGGGAGAGAGAGAGGAGGAGAGCAATGAGGATGTGGTAGCGGAGGCTTCAGGTGCGCAAGATGGCACCCTCGCGCACGAGGTTTCAGGCGCACAAAATGGCGGCTCGCACGAGGTTGCGGCAGCCACGTCCGCAGCACCGGTGGATTTGAACCTTTTCATGCTGCAAATGGAGGCCCTTATGGCCAAGATGGGTGAGCAATTGGGAGGCCAAATGGGGGCAATGAGGGACGAAGCGCGGGGTACCAGCGCCCAAATTGGAAAGTTGGAAAGTAAATTTGGGGGATTAGAAAATCAAATAGGTGAATTGAGGAATGATATGGGAAGCCAAATCGGGGGGCTTGATGGCAAAATTGGGGGGCTTGATGGCAAAATCAGGGGGCTAGAAGCCAAATCTGAGGGTTTAGACAATAAATTTGAGGGGTTAGACAACGGGATGAAAGGGGTGAAGAATGGGTTAACGGGGTTAGAAAACACCATGAAAGGCAAATTGAGGGAAATAGGGGAGCAATCCGCCCGGGAAATTAAACAGATGGGAGATCAGATAGAGGAGGTGAAAATCGGGTTGGAAACTAAATTGGATGCCCAGAGGAATTATTTGGAACAGATGAGGGCAGCATCTACCAAAGAGATGGGAGAAATGGGGGAGGAGATCAGACGAGGTGTGGGCGAGGAGGTCGCGGGGGTACGCGAGGAGGTAAAGCGAGGTGAGGAGCGTATGGAGAAAGAGGTGAGAAATAGTACGGTTAGGTTACAGGGGGGCATAGAAGATCTAACGAGGGGAGTAGAGCAGCTGACGGTGGGACAAAAGGAATTAGTGGAGCAAGTGGAGAAGAACACTGCGGTAATCGTGGGGTTAAAGACGACTCAGAAGGAGATAAAAAAAAGACCTCGTAGCGATGAAGAGGGAATGTCAGATGGTACATGAGGGGTTGACAAAGAGGTTGGACGAGGTAACAGAAGCAATGGAGACGAAAGAACGGGAGGTAAGGACGCACATAGAAACGACCAAGGTGGCATTAGAGGAAGAAATTGAGGGGGCGCACCGGGAAATGAAAGAGGTGAAGCAAAAGTTAGAGGAAGTGGAAGAGGGGGTAAGTGAAATTAAGAAGAGACGGAGGAGGAGGTGATGGAATTGGTGCAAGGTCTGTGCTCAAATCGTGATGATGTGCTCACTAACCAAATAAAGAGTTTGCAGGTGGCGGAGGAGGAGCGAAGACGAGGTGCCGAGGTGAGTGGCGATATACTCAGAAATGTATATGGTATGAGGGGAGATTCAGTCGGCTTGGGTGTTGATTTAGACCCGGGTGCTCGTGAGGGACCAATGGTGAGGTGTATGACTGGTCCGGAGTGTATGGAAAGAGGAGGAGTGCGAGGATGTCCGACTATGGGGTGTGTAAGGAAAAAGTGCGTGCCGAGGAGTGAGTGTGCTGTCGACAGTGAGTTGGTCATGGCGCAGGTGCAGGGTGGGGGGGGGGGGCACATGGAAGCGCGTGATGGGGAGTGTTACAGGGGATGTAACGAAAGAGTGCACACCTGTGGTGAGTGTTACGGAGGACGTAACGGGAGAGTGTGCACAAGAGGATGCACGAGAAAGGGGTGTAACGGACGGGTGCATGATTACAGAGGGCGCTGTCGAGAGTAAGGGTGAATGCGCGACCGAGTGTGGTGGTGAGAGTGACGAAAGCGACACGGAGCACGAGTTGGTTGTGGCAGGTGAGAGAGAATGTACACCTGGAATGGTCGAGCGCGTGTGGAAATGCACACTTGAGTTGGTAGTGAAGCACGTGATTGGGTGTGCAGGTGAGTGCACACCCATGGTTGTCACAGAGGATGTGACCATGGAGTGGGCGCAAAGAGGTGTGTTGGTGAGGTGTGCGAACGACGAGTGTGTGCCAAGGTGTGCGGTGATCAGGTGTGTAGCGAAGTCGGGGAGTGGAATGAGTGTACCTGGGTGTTGTGTAAGAGAAGGTGCCATGACGAAGTGTATGGAGACACTTGGATGTGTGAATAAGGAACGGAACGCGTGGTGTGAGCATGCAAGTGAAGCATCGATGCTAAACGGGATAGCGGTTAGATCGACTTTTAGCCGAAGCGAGCCCTCGGTTCGTGCCGGGCTTTGTGTGCAGCGGGAACCAGCGGGGATCGTAACCACGGCGGTTTTGAAAGAACCGCCGTGCGGGATCTATGCCGGGCCTCGCTCTGCAAGGTCACGTCCGTGCGCCGCTAAGCGGAGCGGGCGGCCCGGTAGGAAGGGTCGGCACGGCGACCCCTTGTGGTTGAGGCATTCCGGCAGGGCGAGATCGGGCCATCGGGCAGGAGACCGGACGGCTCCGCGCCGAGGTGGACCTTGGGATCTCGGCCCGAGAGAACCTCCTTCCCTGAACCGAGTGCCGGACGGATCCAACCGCGGGAGACGAACAACCCGCATTCATTGCAAAGCCGAGCTTTGGAAATGAATTGACGCACCGAGAGGCTCAAGTGAGTAGACGTGTGAGGGTGGTAGCAGTAGTGAATTTGAAAAGCAAAATTGATGATTGGCAACTGATTGGTAGAATGATTGGCAGTGATTGGCAAATTTTTGATTGGCTGGAATTGGATGGGCCAAATTGATAGTAGAAGATGCCCGATGTGGTGGGATGGCAAATCCACCATCCCCCGCAACAGGGCACATGAGCACTAGCTATGGGGTTATGGCAGTGAAAACTAGCCAGAGAAGGTTAGGATAATGTATAGGGACCTAGAGATGACCATAGGTAACTGGAGATTTAAGTAGGGACATTACACCTGTAGTGGGGACGTAGAGAGTAGGGTAGTTGGATTATAACGACGAGGGAGCGCGATAATATAAGGGGCGACTGGGAAGCGCGAGTTTCAGAGGGGAGTAGTTAGATCAGATGATGCCATGTGTGTGTGTACAAGTGTATTCGGAAGTGTATTGTGAAAAGAGTGAGGTGATTGTGAGTTGTATTGAGCGTGGAAGTGTATGGAGCAGTGCATGAGTAACAATTGTGGTTGTGCATTGTATGGAATGATTGAAGAAGCCTGGGAGGAAGGAGGGTGCAGGAAGCACCAGGTGTGATTGCACAAGTTTGCAAGTGAACACGTGTATGGAGCAGTGTATGACTGAGTAATGGTGATTGCGTGTTGTGTTGAGCAAATGGTCCTGGAGGAAGGAGGGTGCAGGAAGCACCAGGAGTGATGGCACAGGTGTGCAAATACAGGTGTATGGTGAGCATGGTTGTATGGAATAAATGGTCTGGAATATATGGAGTATGGAATACATGGAGTATGGAATATATGGAATGGATGGGGTGGAGTGAGTATGGTGGAAACTGGAGTGGAGTGGATGGTGCGAAGGTGTGTATGGGGAGGATGGACCCAATCACGAATACCCGGGGAGGGCAGTTTAAGAGTTAGGTAGAGGGAGTAGGTAAATTGTGGTTGGATATTGGCATCTGTGGTGCGTGGTGGAAGAGTGGTGTTTGGATGGGTGCATTAGTGTCGTGGAAATGACTGGGTGTGTGGCCTGTTAGTGTGTGTAGTTAAATGGGCACTCCGCCACTGTTAGAATGTCGGGCAGGTGAGGCCGCAGGTGGGCTCTGGGAGCCGTTAGAGTTGTGGATGGGGCCCGAGGATCCGGAGGACGGACCCGGGTAGCCCAGTGCCAGAGAGGGCACCGAGTGGGGAGAGCGCCAGAGGGCCTTCCCCAGGTAGATAGGTTAGGGTAAGGAGCAGGTAAGCTTGGAGGCAACTGCAGTGGTGGAGGTGTGCAGGTGGGTAGACCTGCTGGGAGAGCCACACGACCCAGTCCTGAAATTGTGCAAAGGCACAGGGAGTTGAATCGGGGGAGTGAGACCCCAAATTGATGAAGCACCAAAGTTTGGTCAATGGGAATTTGGTTCTTAAAACCGCATAGAGTGTAAGATGGCCAATGGATTGGCAGGGAAAGACCCCGGGTAGTGTAAAGTGTATTAATGTCATTTAGGAAGTAGTTAGGATTGAAATCTCCTCGCACCATCTACATCCACTCACCTGAGGTGACAGAACTCCACACCATGCCATGTTTTGGTTATTTTTTTTTGTGCAGATGTTTGGAATGTGAGACGCATCATGACGTGGGTGTGACATTGTGCTGATGTTCCATCTCTCCCTCCTTATGAGGATTGATGATGAATTGATGATGGCAAATTTTAGACAATGGGATTGTGACGAATTTGGTAGAGGGGAAATATGGGGAAGACGTGACGGTAGCGACGAATTGGTAAAAGTGTAGATTTTTTTTGTACATACGGGGGTAGGGGGCAAGGGTAGAACAGGTGACGGGTGGGGTGATGTACGATAGGGACGAGCTTTTCTCCGCTCGGTCTCCAGGCGCACCTCACCTTGCATTGCCTTTATTGATGTGTACCCTTGCGCCCTCACCCCTCGCTAACCTGCCCTCTCTGTCTTCCTTCCCCGACCCATGGATCGTGCTCTCTGGGCACTAAGGGGAGCGTGCGGGAGTCCACCATTGTGTGCCCGAACCCCCGCAACCAGCTGCTTGCATCGATGCACCACTTATGGACCACATGTCTGTGGCTGAGCACCACTTATGAACCCCACGGGTTGGGGCATGGCCCCTCTGCTGGAACTGGCCACGATGGCCCAAGATCTTGCTTGCGGACCCGGTGAGGTGGCACCAAGCCCACAGGTGAACCACTCATAGTCGGCCCCTGTGGGCCATAAATAAAAAATGGACACGTTTGTGCACTTTTATTTCCACCAAATAAGCCGCAACCAAGAAGATGAAGAAAGACAACATCAGGAAGAACAATGGCCAGCAGAGGGAGCCGAAGAGAAAGACCACCAGCAGGGGTTTGTTTATTTTTTTTGAACTGTGGTGACTGTGCAATGACTGGTGCGTTTATGGGGCTTTATGGTGAACTTTGTTGGTGCTGGTGCGTTGATGCATCGCAGGCTGTCTCCCCCACCCCCCCCCCCCCCCAAAAGAACAATCGCAGGTCCTGGGTTGCATTTTGTAAATACAATCAACGTCACTTGTAAATAATGCTCCCCACCGTACATGTTTAGTTTGAGAACAATTCCGCAATTCGGTTAGCTGTGGGCGTGAATCTGTTAGGTAGGGTGCAATGCAGCAGAGGGACGTACTTATTTGTGTTTTAAAACTGTCGCACTCAGGGTCAGGTTAATTGTAGAGGGAACTACACCTACGTGTCACACGAAGTAAAGTTTTATAGGCCCGGGACGTGCCTAGAGGATGAGGGTGCAGTGTTGCGGATTTGAGAATCCTGTGTAATTGTTGTAAATATCACCCTGTGTAAATGTAGTAATTCTTGTAAATATCTCTGTTTTGTGTGTAAATGTCAAAGGTCATCCCCCTAGTTAGTCCATATACATGCACGTAGGCCACCATATACCCTTCTAAATAGTTATTTCCTTATTATGTGTATTAGTTTCAGGCTGTGTTTCCCATTAGTTGACTCTGCATTGCACCGAATTGAATTAAGATAGATCCCCTTTCAATTCCCTCAATGCCTCTATTGCCAACTGCATTGCCGCCATTACGGCGTAGTCGGCTCGGAGAAGAGAGACGTGGCCCGCCCCTCGTCATCAGAGGGTGGAGCCAGGAAAGCCCTTGCCGACCAACCAAGGATGAGTGGGTATGGCTCAAGAGGGTGGGGTTATAAAACCCATTGGATCAGCCCCCACCAGGAGATGCGTCAAAGAGGAGAGTTGAGTGAGCAGCAGCAAATGAGTGAGCATTCCACCGGAGTCCACCGCAGCTTTGAACCAACCGGAGCTGAACCAACCGCAGTTTTGACCACCGCAGCTTTGAGCGTCGACAGCGGTGACGGCAGTTGCGGCCACGAAGCCACGTCGCCGTGCGGAGACGATTGGGGAGAGTCGGCGGCTGCTCAACTCGAGCCGGGATCACACCAACCACCCGCATCCTTCCCACCTTGTGATCCCACCTCCTCGTCCGTCCAGCCATCCACCTCCAGCTGAACCTTCCTCCCCTTCCAGCCATTCGTTCCTGCCTTCATTCCCCATTCGTGTAAGTCTGATTGTTGTCTGTTTTGTGTGTCGTGTCCTGGGATATAAGTACATTTGTATAGGTAAGCTAGTGTTGCACTGTCTTCTCTCCTTCTGTCTTTATTTTCGTTTCTTTCCTCCTCCTTGGTTTCTTTTGACTTGTACATAATTAGTAGTAATAAATTATATTTGTTCTTCCAACCTTGCCTTCTTTCCTTTACATCCGTTTCATTTTAGTGATTTCCCCATTGAATACCTGTGGCACGATTTGGCCAACGAATAGGATCGGTCTAGTTTCTGCTAATGGTTCGAGCCGCGGGCTGCCATCCGCTCGGCAATTAACATCTTGCCCACGGTCTCGAACGAGGTTGCACACCTGCCTCCCTGGAGGGAGCTGGGCAGCTTCAGGAGCGGAGACGGCCAGTGAAAATAGAAGGGGGACTAACCCCCCCCCCCACCCCCCCAAGGGGAGTGCCGTACTCCGTTTCCGCAACAATATAATCTCCATGATGTCTGGTGCTTGCAACACCCTTCTGAACAATCCAATACATGGTGTCGTTGTTCCAACAACCACATCTCACTTGCGAGGCTTGATCGCATTTATGTAAATTCTCACCTGTTACATGGAGTTTGCAAATCTGACATCGTGCCTTCCGGTTTCTCCGATCACTCCCTAGCTCGAGCATTCGTTCAACTCTCTAAACTGTGTCCAGGGAGTTCTCACTGGAAATTCAACAATAGTTTAATCGAAGACTTCAATTTTATTCAGGCTTTTGAATCTTTCTGGACAGATCTCTTGAAACGGAAGTTAAGCTGTCCTGGTAACCCACTGGTGTGGTGGGACTTAGTAAAAACCCAAATCAATGGTTTCTGCCAACATTACCAGAGCTTCTCAAAAAGGGCTGATTATGAAGCGAGGAAATTATTGCAATCAGAGATTTTACATCTTCAGAGGGCCACAGGACAAAATAATAATGTGCAAAGAGCCTTAACCGAAAAACAGTCTTTATTGAAAGAAATAACTGAGAGGAATGCACGTGGTGCCTTAGTTCGGATGAGGGTGCAGCACCTTAACGAGACAGGCATACCAACTAAGTATTTTTTTTCTTTAGAGAAACGCCTTCCGAACAAACAGCTCTCTCAACTGCATTTGGCAGACTCATCCATCACCTTCAACCAATCAGTTATCAAACTTTTCACAAAGGAATATTTCTCTAAAATATACTCGATGGAGCAAATAAATCCTGTCAGTGTCGCCTCTATCTCCGTAGGCCTGCCAGTGTTGTGTGAGGGTGGACGTTCCCACCTGGAGGGGCCCATTACCTTGGACGAACTTGGCGCCGCTCTGCACAGCCTTGCTGTTGGAAAAGCGCCTGGATTGGACGGACTTACAACTGAATTTTATAAGAAATTCTGGCATCTACTGGGTCCCGAACTCCTCAACACCTTGAACGCAAACTGCCAGCTTGGAGAGCTCCCTCAAAGTTGCCGACGGGCTATTCTCACCCTCATTCCAAAGAAAGGAGACTTGCTTTATATTCAAAACTGGCGCCCAATCTCTTTGCTATGCACAGTCTATAAGTTATTCTCGAAAGCCCTGGCATTGCGACTTACTCATCTCTCCTCATTGTTGAAAGAAGACCAATGCTATTGTGTACCCAAATGCTCCATCTATGACAACATCTCCCTCGTAAGAGACGTGATTGAACTGTGCAAAGAAAACCCCACAGATTTGGGACTTCTTCTCCTTGATCAGGAGAAGGCCTTTGACCGCGTCGATCATCGGTAATTTGACCACCTCTTCAAAGTGCTTGAACGGTTTGGACTTGGTCCGACCTTCATTTCTTACATTAAGATGCTGTACAACAATATTTCTAGTGTGCTTAAGATAAACAATGAACTTGTTACACCCTTGCCTGTCAACAGGGGAATTCGACAAGGTTGCCCCCTCTCTGGATTGCTCTATGCTCTCTCCATCGAACCCTTACTGGGTTATTTGCGTGCTAGACTAACCGGGGTTGGGTTTTCTCATCTTGAACAGCCCATTAAGGTGCTGGCATATGCCGATGATGTGTGTGTCTTTGTGCGGAACCTCAATGACATTAACGTTGTCCGTTATTGTCTATCCGTGTTTGAAAAGGCTTCTTCAGCCAAAGTGAATTGGGACAAAACGAGCGCCTTTTGGCTTGGTCCGTCATGTCACTTGGCACCAAGACTTCCTGCTCCTCTTGCATGGGCCACTGATGGCGTGAAATACCTTGGAGTGTTCTTGGGTAATGACGCCACAGTAGCAAAGAATTGGGCTGGTCTGTTGGATTTTGTTGAAGGAAAACTGCAAAAATGGAGAAATCTGATAACACAACTGTCTTATCATGGAAGGGTCTTGGTGATCAACAGTTTGGTGGCCTCTACCCTATGGCACAGGTTCTTTGTGCTGCACCCTCCTGTAGTGTTGCTTCAACAGCTACAGATGTGCTTTGTGTCTTTCTTCTGGGATGGAAAGCACTGGTTGCGACCCGAGGTCCTCAGCTTGCCACTGACCGATGGAGGCCAAGGCCTGGTTGACATAAAGAGCCGGTTAATGGCCTTTCGACTTTCGTTTGCTCTACGCATGCTGTACATGCACCCCTCTCCACCTTGGGTCGACGTCGCTCATCACCTTTTTCAGCAGGCGGGGAGACTAGGCTATGACCATGCTATATTCTTGATGGATCTCTCGCATATTGATATGTCTCCCCTCTCGAGGTTTTATCAGAGTGTACTAAACGCATGGCGAGCTCTAACGACAACAAGAGCTACGCATTCGTACACAAAGCAAATGTTCTTGATGGAGCCTTTGTTTTACAATTCAATTTTCCATGATATGCCTGCTGATAGGTGTCTCGTTCAATGCTTTGTCGCGAAGAACATAAAATCGGTCGCCGATCTTTTAAGCCCAAATGGCAGTTGGATTGGAGCTGATGCACTGGCAAGCCTGGTTGGCGTGCGATCCTCCAGAGTTGTGGTACACATGTTACGCTGTGTGCTTCATACCTATGCACAGCTTGCACCTAACTGGGAGCAAGTCCAAGCAGACAACGAATAAGGTGCTTCTCCTGCTACCTTTCCTGAACTTATTTGCAAGTTTTCTCTTGCCAACTCTCCTCCTTGTACCCCCTTTAGCATAGGATTCAACAGGTTTCCTAAACAAAAGACCTCTATTTGGGTTGCGTAAGTTTTCTTTTACAAGGGCAAATGACACAGCGGAGGGTTCGATGGAGAGACCTCTTACCTTGTTCCCCCCCCCATATTTTCCTAATTGGAAAGGATTCTATCATCCTCCTGTGCCGCCACGACATGGCGACCTCCAATGGAGACTTGCACACTGGATCCTCCCTTCTAACCACTTGCTGCACCGCTTCTCAAGTCTCCTGGCAGATGAATGTCCCTTTTGCAAAAGGCCTGAAAACCTCTTTCATATTTATGTTGAATGTCAATGGTTGGCTCCTTTATTTATTTTTCTTAAGAATTGTTTTGGCAGGATTGGTTTGGTTTTCAACACTTGTGTTTTTATTGGTGGCTGAGACATCTCACACAAGAATTTGAATGATGTGTTAGGTAATTTCCTGCTTGCACAGGCAAAAATGGCAGTGTATAAATCAAGAAAAAGAAAAGTTGATGATCTTGGAGCTAATGAGGAAAATGCCTTGTTCTTGTTTAAAAATCTTGTGAAGAGCCGTGTGAAGTTAGACTTTGCTTTTTTTCCATAACAGGAAGGCTGCCACAGTTTGAGGCCAAATGGTGTGTGAAAGAAGTCATTTGTAAAATCCTGGAGAAAGGTTTATTGTTTTGTGAAATGTTTTGTGCATAATTTTACTGTATTAATATTTTTTTGTCTGTTTTTCTCCTTGAAATGAGAATGTGACCCCTATTTGGGGGTTTTCTTTTTTTATATATAATAAAAAGATACAAAAGTCTCTCTCTCTCTCTCTCTCTCTCTCTCTCTCTCTCTCTCTCTCTCTCTCTCTCTCTCCCCGTTCCTTATGCACGGCCACATATTTTAAGTTAAAAATTCCAAACTCGGGGTGCAAATACAACTTTGTGTGAGGGGAGAGGGGGGGGGGGGAGGTATTCATAGGAGGGGAGGAGGTATGCTGGCCGTTCCAGGATATTCATCTTACTATAATTCACCAAATGTCCATCCATCTGTCTGTCTGTCTGTCTGTCTGTCTGTCCGTTCCCAGGTACCGCAAAAACGGCTGAACCGATCGCAACAAAATTTTGTGTGGGTAATCCTGGGACCCCCTGGATTAAAATAGGCTATATTATTAGTCCCCTACCGGTGTACACCGGAGGGGACTATAGGTTTGCACTCCATCCCTCAGTCTGTCAGTCCGTCACACAAAGAACAGCTTTCCGGACTTTTTTTCTAAACGCTTAATGCTAATGATTTCAAACTTGGCACATGGTTTCCTCATGAGAAGTTACAGATCAAGTTCGAACTTCACGACGTTTCGATCATCTTTGACAAAGTTATGGCACTTTGAACTTTGGGAATTCTGATAATTCTGATGATCCTTAACTCGGTGCCATTTTAAGTTTTAATTTCCATTAAAAAAGATTTTCTCTGCAATAATAGGACCGATTGAGATCAAATTTTCACCGTAGAGGCGACTCGGTCTGTAGAATATTTTAATGGTAGTTATGATGTCACAGGTCAGGTGGTTCGGCCGCCATATTGTTTTTTGTGAAAACACAAAAAACCCCTTTTTCTCTGCAACGGCTGAACAGATCGAGGCCAAACTTTGCAGGCAGAATTGCATACCCTTGACGGACAAAAAAAGTCAGCGAGCATGACGTCATGCGTCACATGGTTTCAGAGTTATGACGTTTTTAGGCATGACCCTTTAAAACCGAGCTCCTCCCTCATTTTTCATCCAATCGAGGGGAAACTTCACAGATCTGTTCAGCATGTTAGTCTACTAAAATGTCCTTTTGCAATTTGCGATAGGGCATGTGGTTTGGCAGGTATCGTTAATTAAACGAAAATATTCAAAAAAATGGATATCTCTTGAATCGCTAGTACCTCAGACCGTGAGTTGGTAATTATATAATTACTCCTGCCAGGGAGTAATGCATTCACTCGTGTCTGTGTGTGTTCGTGAACAAGATATCTGGAAAAGTTCTGAACGGATTTGGATGAAAGTTGGTGGGATGATTGCCCTTGGGATAAGGAAGAATTAATTAGTTTTTGGTGAGGCTCAGGATATTATTCCCGATCCAGGAATTTTTTGAACGATTTTTTTTTACCATTGGAAGATAGGGCTCATTTTTTTTAAACATTATCTTCTATATATTCTATATGTAACATTGCGATATGAAAATAGTTTTCATATTTGTTGTAAATGTAGTTTAAACTCGTGGTTATGCGTTAGAGCGGTGTATTTTTTTTAGCAGCGTCGTCTTCAATGTTCATTTTTTTTTTTCTAATAAAGACATTCTGTCATTTTAAAACCACCAAAGTGTGTACGAGGTTTCCCTGTTTCATAAAATGTATCGTTTGATACGTATAATGCTTTAAAACTGTTTTTTTCTTTTTACCTCAGAAGAGATATCGACATTTAGCTCAGCGAATGTCATTCGCGGTGTCAGTATTTGATGAACTTATAAAGACTTAGTTCCAGATTTGTCAATGGCTGAGGTATATTAACAAACGAATAAAACAGATTTGGCAAAATTCCAACTTTTAAAAAAAAGATCGCATATTCACCCAGGGTTGTGAGAGGCTGAAGAAGAAGAAACCTCGCATGGGCTTCCCAGACCAAATAAATAATTCTGGTTCTGGCTCTGCGATTTTCAGGTTTATTACTTCCGCCAGGGAGTAATGCATTCGATCGTGTCCATCCGTGTGTGTGTGTGTGTTCGTGAACAAGATATCTGGAAAAGTTATGAACGGATTTGGATGAAAGTTGGTGGGATGATTGCCCTTGGGATAAGGAAGAATTGATTAGTTTTTGGTGAAGCTCAGGATATTATTCCAGATCCAGGAATTTTTTGGGGAAAGATTTTTTCTGTTTTACTGCATTAAAGCTTTTATTCTTATTCTTAAATGATGTTTTTCTCCTCTAATTCCGAGATATATCAAAATTAATTCTCTGACATTTAGGGCTTACTTTCTTTTTCATTTATTGTTTTGGGGAGGGGATGTTAAACAAAACGTATTATTCCAACTAAACCCACGGTGGGAGTATGCGCTCTACTGAGTGGCGTTCTCGTTCACACAGTGTAATACGTGCACGCTGCTCCACGGAGCGACCTTGCGGGCTTATCAACGAGGCGAGACACACATGTGTCTCAGCATACCTCAGATCAAGTTTGAAAACCAGCATCAACCGTGCATAAATTTGCATATTCGATCATTTTTGACAAAGTTAGGGCACTTTGAACTTTGGTAGGGGACATGCATTGCAGCGCAATACTCAGAATGCTTGTTTTTCCAATTTTTCCAATTTTTCCAAACACGATGGAATAATATTTACCGATATGAACAGTGATGTGGCTTTTATTGAAATTCTACAAATACTGTTTAGATTTTGATGATTTGCGTGTGATATGATTTAATGGATGTTTATATAAATCGTTTAAAATATTTTTTTAAAGCCTTCAATTTCTGATATTTTGCCTTTTCATTTGGGCCTCCTAATTGAAGCCCCACCCGTAGGGCATGTACCGTTGCTAGTAGCTTCGAATTTATCATCGAAAATCTGAAGGAAGGACAAACAGGATGACTACTTGGTCCATCAGCGACGACGGGTAGGTTCCGCTAATTTCCAATAAAAAAGTGGAATCAATACTACATAATATTGTTGTCATTCAGGCCAGGATAGGTTAATAGTTGCTCATTTGGTGTCTATGGTCTGAGTCTTGTGTTTTGAATAGCTTTTGGAGGTAATTTTAACAATATCATTTTGGGGAAACATTTGCATGAACATAAAGAGAAACCCACCTATGCAAGTATGGTTATTCGAATTATTTATTTTTGTTGAAAAATCCCACATATCTCATTCATAGAGACTACATCGTATAAGGAGTTTGGAAGAAAGGAGCATGGATAAAGCAACACGTCCAAGAGAGCTTCCTGCAAATGTCAAAGCTCTCCAGTTAATGAAGTTTGGAAGTTGCTCATGGATTGTACTGGGCGATTAGCAGTGCCAATCCCACCAAAAGACCAGCACAATGTTTCAGCACGTCAGGCAGGTAGGTGAGGGTGAAAAACGTGCATCGCTTGGGTATAAACAGTGGCCCTGAATTGAAAAAGGACAGGGACACAAAGATGGGTACGTGGGGAAGTGTTTGGTTAGAAATAATCATCGAAGCTCTCAATACAATCACTCATAAGTCACAACCAAAGGAGACATCACTTATGTACAGACAACTCTCGGTTTGAGAACGTTCAGTTCGGTTTGAGAACATCTGCTACAAAGAATGTCATGACCTGCTGGTTGATGCACATTTTGACTTGTTTAAGTACCTTGTACTGTTTTATGCCCATCTCCATGTGTAGGTATTATTGTGCAGTACTCACTTTATATTTAGTTTAGCCGGATTGATTTGGACGAACTTGGTGGACCGGTTTGGTGTATGACGAGAAAGAATCGATTCAATTCTGGTGTACATCCGGATCCGGATCCGGCTAGTAGAATTTTTAAAGTGAATCTTCACAATTGGGAGATAGGGCCAAAAACGATACATAACAGGATATCTCAAAAAAGTTGTGGACGGATGATTTCGATTAAATGTGATTCTGTATTGTGATTTTCTGGTCTACCCTGGGATATAAAACGTAAACTGTACACCTGGCAGAGGTATGCTCTCTACTGAGTGCCGTTCTCGTTTGTGTATCTTAAAGATCCCACAGTGTCCTTCACCAAGAGTAGGTGAGCTATTTCAGGCATCCTGGCCAAATTACAAATTGCTGCCACGACTAACTACTGGGAAGGCAATGGCAAACCACCCAGTATCACCCTTGTCAAGCAGCAAAGGACCTGTCTTCAGGCAAAGCACTAATCAATCAATATTCCCAAGCTCTTACTCTATTTTTAATTCACAATTGTAATCTTTTCTATTCAGTACTCTTGATGGTGTGCCCATCCAGATGGTGTGCTTCCATTTCTGTCTTGCACTTTCCTTCTTCCACTTCTTCCAAATTTCTGCATTCTGTCACTACCTAGGCGTTCCTTCTACTCACTCACTCTGCACACCTCAAATGAGGCATTCATCAGTGTGAACCTTTACTCGCTATTACACTTAATTTTTCCGCAGTTTCTGCGATATGTTTTAAAATTTAATCAACACTGTCGCACTTATTCAGACGCGTTAGAAGAATGAAAATAAATCATGAAGTAATATAATCTGCCTTTTGCACGCAAAGAGAAAGAGAGTTTGATGATAAAACGGACACATTATGCTTCACACACAATGGGTATGGGTTCGATATGCTACGCCCAATGTAAATAACAAGGCTTCGATCTGCAAATTGTCACGACTCTCTACATACAGGGTGTTCCAAAATGACCTAGACAACTTTGCTTGTTCATATATTTAGTACCACAAATGATGCAACAATACCCGCTGTTTACAGAAACTCAAAGTTTTATTTATTTTCAGGTCTGGTGGTTTAATCTAAAAGAAGATGGGCACTTCAAAGGAGAAAGCTCAGTGCGTCAAGCAGTTCATCAAGACAAGATCCGACACGCAAGTTGAGTGTAATTTCCGTACATGGCACGGACGGAATCAGCCATTGTTGACTAGTATCAGTGGTAAAAGAGATTTAAGGAGACTAGAAGTTATCAGAGACAGAAAAATACTGGTCGAACAAGCAGTGCAGCAGATGTTGAACGAGTGTGTGAATCATTTCAACAAAGTGCCAGAAAATCAATGCAACGCCTATCCAGAGAAATGGGACTGCCAGCCATCACTGTACACAGGATCCTGCAAAAAGACTGAAGCTTTATGCCGAGAAAGTGCAGATTCTGCAGGAACTCAAAGGAAACGACGAACCCAAATGCAAGGCGCTTGCCTTGGAAATGCTCAGTCGCATAGAGGATGACGAAGATTAACTGAAAAAGGTCATGTTCACAGACGAAGCTTGCTTTCATGTATCGGGAAGGGTTATCCAGCACAATGCAAGGATCTGGGGCTCTGAAAACCCCGACGTAGTCATTGAACACATATAGTCCAAAGGTCAATGTGTGATGTGGCCTTCTCCATGACCGCTTGTTCGGTCCGTTTTTCTTTGCGGAGGGTACAGTGACCTCAACAATTTACATGAACATGGTGGAAGGTTCGCCTTCCCACAGATTGAAGACCTGCAACCCCGATATCATTTTTCAACAGGACGGCGCCCTCCTCATTGGGCCTTAGTCGTTTGAGCTATCCTGAATTAAAATTTTCCGGGTCGCTAGATTGGCAGACGGACAAACCGCCTGGCCACCATGATCACCAGACATAACCGCCCTCTATTTTTCTTTCTGTGGGGGTTTCTCAAAGATGTTGTCTGCAACACCAAGGTGGCAAACCTGTAGGATCTTCATTCTCAGATCACAGCTGCATGCACACTGGTGAATGCAAAGATGCTGAATCAAACATGGCAAAACTCTTGTACTGCCTTGATGTCTTGTGTGCAAAAAGACCCAGGTCATATTGAAGTGTATTGATGGTGTGCACAAATTTTGAGTTTCTGTGTCACACAACTAAGGGATATCGTATCATTTGTGGTTCTAAATATATTGAAAACCAAAGTTGTTGGGGTCTTTTTGGAACACCTTGTACAAGTACTCTACCTACACCCACACCCCCAACCTGAATTCTCCCAACATCCCAACCCACCTCATCAGTCAACTATCACGTGCAATTTGGGTTAAGTGCAACCATACCCCTAACTCTAACCCTCCGTCTAATTCTAACTCTAACCCTGTAATTAACTAACTTCAAGCTACAATTTAAAATTTAGAATACATAGGAGTTTTGATTTGTGAGGCACTTGTACCTTGACATCTGATTTTCAGAGCACAATTATTGATTTGATTACAATTATTGCACAATTATAAACACAATTACAATTATAACAATTATTTCAATTATTACAATTCTAATTACAATTATTAGCACAATTACAATCACAATTGCACAGTTATTGAATTTGATTAGTTCCCACATCATTTCTGGTTGGAAAAATGAATTGCTTTCAGGCCGTCCCATCTTGTTGGTGTCTCATCTTGTTTTGTGCGAGCCGTTTTTTGCTATCTTTGATCTGTTTTGCTTACGGTTAAGTTCATTAAAACAACTAATGTTTCTTTGACAATTCTCGTTTTCCAACTTCACAATCTATATGTATAACATGCTTTTTTTCTGTTGTTTTTTTTTTCGACAATTTTCTCTTAGAATATTCGACCGCGGATAAAAATTTAATCATTTACATTACTTATACAGTACGCTGTTTTTGCTGAAGATCGCAAAATGACGCAATCTCTCGTGTTTATGAATTAAACGTCGTTTCGATTGAAATGTTTTTTTGGAAACAAGATTGTGAATTGAACGATTGTGAATGAAACGTAAACTAATTGTTGAAAAAAAAACTTTATCTTAAGAAGTTGTTTTTCACTCTTAAAAGGATGAAACACAAGTACACATACATTCAAAGTACACCGCCCCATGCCAAATAATTAAATATGCTGCAGCGCGGCATTGCCGGGGCGCCTCAGGCGCCCGGCAATACCGCAGTGCAGCTCATTGAGGCTGCATTGGGAGGGAGAGGTGTACACTAATTGATTGATTAATTGTATAATTAAAATCAATAAAAGATTATCACAAAATATTTTCATAATCAATTGGCTAATCGCATAACTAAACCAGTAGTGCTTCATCCGAAGATGTATCTTTTAGAAATTTAATTAAATAAGTCATTTATAAAAAAATTAATAATTAATTGATTACTCAATAAATAATTAATCGATTAATCAATAAATACTTAATAGATGAAATGATTAATCAATAAATCAAAAATATCCTTGATAGCCACATCACTTGGTCACTCATGTCCAAATATTAGCTTCCCAGCTCAAAAGGTGCCTGAGATATTAGCCAAATGAGAAAGAAAATAAATAAATGATTAATAATGAAAATAAATAAATAATAATCATAAAAAAATTAAATTATTAATCAATTTGGTCAGAGAACACATAAACTACCACTATTTCATCAGAATCTGTAACTTAAAAAAAAAAAATTTTTTTGTCATTAATCGAATAATTAAATAATTAATCGATTAATTGATTAATTAATAAATCAAAAATATCCTTTGCAGCCAAATCACCTGGTCATTGGCATGTCCAAATATCAGCTTCCTAACTGAAAAGGTGCCTGAGTTAATAATGGTCAGAAGAGAAATGAAATTTAATTAATTAAATAAGTACTTAATTAAACGCTAATAATTAAATAACTCCTCAATTAATTGATTATTCAAAAAACAAAAAATACCGTATTTGACAAAGGACTTGCTCACTACTGTGCCGAAATTTCAGCTTCCTAGCTCAAAGGATGGCTGAGATATCGTCCGGACAACCAAGAAAGAAAACAAACAAACAAACAAGTACAAATACATTCAAAGTACACCGCCCCATGCCAAATAATTAAATATGCTGCAGCGCGGCATTGCCGGGGCGCCTCTGGCGCCCGGCAATACCGCAGTGCAGCTCATTGAGGCTGCATTGGGAGGGAGAGGTGTACACTAATTGATTGATTAATTGTATAATTAAAATCAATAAAAGATTATCACAAAATATTTTCATAATCAATTGGCTAATCGCATAACTAAACCACTAGTGCTTCATCCGAAGATGTATCTTTTAGAAATTTAATTAAATAAGTCATTTATAAAAAATTAAATAATTAATTGATTACTCAATAAATAATTAATCGATTAATCAATAAATAATTAATAGATGAAATGATTAATCAATAAATCAAAAATATCCTTGATAGCCACATCACTTGGTCACTCATGTCCAAATATTAGCTTCCCAGCTCAAAAGGTGCCTGAGATATTGGCCAAATGAGAAAGAAAATAAATAAATGATTAATAATGAAAATAAATAAATAATAATCATAAAAAAATTAAATTATTAATCAATTTGGTCAGAGAACACATAAACTACCACTATTTCATCAGAATCTGTAACTTTAAAAAAAAAAAATTTTTTGTCATTAATCGAATAATTAAATAATTAATCGATTAATTGATTAATTAATAAATCAAAAATATCCTTTGCAGCCAAATCACCTGGTCATTGGCATGTCCAAATATCAGCTTCCTAACTCAAAAGGTGCCTGAGTTAATAATGGTCAGAAGAGAAATGAAATTTAATTAATTAAATAAGTACTTAATTAAACGCTAATAATTAAATAACTCCTCAATTAATTGATTATTCAAAAAACAAAAAATACCGTATTTGACAAAGGACTTGCTCACTACTGTGCCGAAATTTCAGCTTCCTAGCTCAAAGGATGGCTGAGATATCGCCCGGACAACCAAGAAAACAAGAAAGAAAACAAACAAGAAAACAAACAAGTACACATACATTCAAAGTACACCGCCCCATGCCAAATAATTAAATATGCTGCAGCGCGGCATTGCCGGGGCGCCTCCGGCGCCCGGCAATACCGCAGTGCAGCTCATTGAGGCTGCATTGGGAGGGAGAGGTGTACACTAATTGATTGATTAATTGTATAATTAAAATCAATAAAAGATTATCACAAAATATTTTCATAATCAATTGGCTAATCGCATAACTAAACCAGTAGTGCTTCATCCGAAGATGTATCTTTTAGAAATTTAATTAAATAAGTCATTTATAAAAAATTAAATAATTAATTGATTACTCAATAAATAATTAATCGATTAATCAATAAATACTTAATAGATGAAATGATTAATCAATAAATCAAAAATATCCTTGATAGCCACATCACTTGGTCACTCATGTCCAAATATTAGCTTCCCAGCTCAAAAGGTGCCTGAGATATTGGCCAAATGAGAAAGAAAATAAATAAATGATTAATAATGAAAATAAATAAATAATAATCATAAAAAAATTAAATTATTAATCAATTTGGTCAGAGAACACATAAACTACCACTATTTCATCAGAATCTGTAACTTAAAAAAAAAAAAATTTTTTGTCATTAATCGAATAATTAAATAATTAATCGATTAATTGATTAATTAATAAATCAAAAATATCCTTTGCAGCCAAATCACCTGGTCATTGGCATGTCCAAATATCAGCTTCCTAACTCAAAAGGTGCCTGAGTTAATAATGGTCAGAAGATAAATGAAATTTAATTAATTAAATAAGTACTTAATTAAACGCTAATAATTAAATAACTCCTCAATTAATTGATTATTCAAAAAACAAAAAATACCGTATTTGACAAAGGACTTGCTCACTACTGTGCCGAAATTTCAGCTTCCTAGCTCAAAGGATGGCTGAGATATCGTCCGGACAACCAAGAAAACAAACAAGAAACCAGAGTGAAAACTGAGTACTCTCTTTCAGCGTGCGTCACTGCCGAGCCCCCTTCGGTGCCCGGCAATGACGATTTGCAATGCCTGGAGGTGGCATAGGAAAGGAGCGGTGTACAACAAGTACACATACATTCAAAGTACACCGCCCCATGCCAAATAATTAAATATGCTGCAGCGCGGCATTGCCGGGGCGCCTCAGGCGCCCGGCAATACCGCAGTGCAGCTCATTGAGGCTGCATTGGGAGGGAGACGTGTACACTAATTGATTGATTAATTGTATAATTAAAATCAATAAAAGATTATCACAAAATATTTTCATAATCAATTGGCTAATCGCATAACTAAACCACTAGTGCTTCATCCGAAGATGTATCTTTTAGAAATTTAATTAAATAAGTCATTTATAAAAAATTAAATAATTAATTGATTACTCAATAAATAATTAATCGATTAATCAATAAATAATTAATAGATGAAATGATTAATCAATAAATCAAAAATATCCTTGATAGCCACATCACTTGGTCACTCATGTCCAAATATTAGCTTCCCAGCTCAAAAGGTGCCTGAGATATTGGCCAAATGAGAAAGAAAATAAATAAATGATTAATAATGAAAATAAATAAATAATAATCATAAAAAAATTAAATTATTAATCAATTTGGTCAGAGAACACATAAACTACCACTATTTCATCAGAATCTGTAACTTTAAAAAAAAATAATTTTTTGTCATTAATCGAATAATTAAATAATTAATCGATTAATTGATTAATTAATAAATCAAAAATATCCTTTGCAGCCAAATCACCTGGTCATTGGCATGTCCAAATATCAGCTTCCTAACTCAAAAGGTGCCTGAGTTAATAATGGTCAGAAGAGAAATGAAATTTAATTAATTAAATAAGTACTTAATTAAACGCTAATAATTAAATAACTCCTCAATTAATTGATTATTCAAAAAACAAAAAATACCGTATTTGACAAAGGACTTGCTCACTACTGTGCCGAAATTTCAGCTTCCTAGCTCAAAGGATGGCTGAGATATCGCCCGGACAACCAAGAAAACAAACAACCAGAGTGAAAACTGAGTACTCTCTTTCAGCGTGCGTCACTGCCGAGCCCCCTTTGGTGCCCGGCAATGACGATTTGCAATGCCTGGAGATGGCATAGGAAAGGAGCGGTGTACAACAAGAAACCAGAGTGAAAACTGAGTACTCTCTTTCAGCGTGCGTCACTGCCGAGCCCCCTTCGGTGCCCGGCAATGACGATTTGCAATGCCTGGAGGTGGCATAGGAAAGGAGCGGTGTACAACAAACAAGAAACCAGAGTGAAAACTGAGTACTCTCTTTCAGCGTGCGTCACTGCCGAGCCCCCTTTGGTGCCCGGCAATGACGATTTGCAATGCCTGGAGATGGCATAGGAAAGGAGCGGTGTACAACAAACAAACAAACAAGAAACCAGAGTGAAAACTGAGTACTCTCTTTCAGCGTGCGTCACTGCCGAGCCCCCTTTGGTGCCCGGCAATGACGATTTGCAATGCCTGGAGATGGCATAGGAAAGGAGCGGTGTACAATAAACTAATTGTGAAAAAAAAACCTTTATCTTAAAAAGTTATCTTTAACCCTTAACAGGTAATCTTGATCCCGCAGTAACATCTGGGCACCCTGAGGTCCTTTGGACCCAACTCTAGGGAAAATTATTTAATAAAAATAAATGTTCTAATCATTTTATTGCAATAACTTTTTATTGCAGTAACAATAACTTTTTATTGCAATAATTATTGCAATCATTTACACAAAGCGCGTTTGGCGCGCGAACTTCTTCTCTTCTTCTCCCCGTGTGCGTGAGTGGGCCCTGTGTCTGGGGATAAGGTAAGATTGATTAAGCTTCTAATCTGTGTCCCCTTTCCTTCTGTGAATCATTGTACATAAATAATAAATCGTGGAATTCCTCTTATTTGACTGTTCCCGTCACATCCATTGATTGGCCTCGCATGGTAAGACTAGAACCGCTCGAATCGGGTTCCATAAAAATAATGTCACGAGTCAGGTGATACGCAAACCGCTCGGGCGTACTCGATAAAGCGTGGCTTGTGCAAGGTTCGGTCCCCGCTTTCGTGGCAGCGTGGGTTAAAGGTACGTGCGACGTTGACCCGATACCCTTTTTCACGTTTGCTCCGGAAGTGGCGATTCGGCCTCGTGGACACGAAGACCCAGGGGGGAAAAAGGGGTTTAATCCCCCCTTTGTAACAGGAACGGGCTTTGGGAGATCCACAACAATATATATATATATATTGTTGTGAATATGAGAATGTTTTTTTATTTTGTGGTGGTGGTAAAATGTTGTAAAAGGTTGTTGTAAAAGGTTGTTGTAAATATCACCCCTCCTCCCTCCGTTGTGGTTGTATAAAGGTCAAAGGGCGTTCCCGTAGTTAGTCCATAAAAAAACATACATGCAGGACACGATATATCTTTTCTTTTGACAGTTATATCTTATTCTGTGTTTTAGGATAAGGCTGTGTCTCCCATTAATTGAAGTACTCCATTGCACCAGTGAAAGAGAATAGATCCCCTTTCATTCCCATCCCCAAAAATCCCCATTTCCTTCACATCCCCCCCTTTCGTGATTGCCGACCCTCGATTGCCATATTACATCCCCTCTCGTCATTGCTGAGCCCTCAATTCCCAATCACCTCCCCTCCAATAACCGCCATTGACCACGAGGCTCGAGTCAGGGAAGAAAGGCGTGTCTCCACCTCGTCAGAGGAGGGGAGGGGCGCGCCCGCCCGTCGTCGTCCGGGGCGGAGCCCGAGGGTCGTGCGACCAGCCAGGGCCGAGGTGAGCGCCCCGATGGGCGTGTCCAAAGCGCCGGGGGCGTGATCGCTGGGGGCGCTATAAAAGGGCGCAACCGGAAGTGGAACGAGAGAAGAAGAAAGAGAGATGCACTCTGGGTTGGAAAAAGAAGGGTTGTGAAGAGAGGAGGAGTTGGTTGCAAGGAGTTGGTCACAGTCGGTTGCCAGAGAGAGGAGTCGGTGGTGAGAAGTGAGAGAAGCAAGAAAGAGTTGAGGGTTGAGGGACCAGACCAGTGAGACAAGTCCTGGGAACGCAGCGGACGGAGGCCGCCGCAGCAGCGACACCCGGCAACCGCCAAAGGGGGCCTGAACGGCGGTTTGGAGCAGGGCCAACAAAAAAGGAACGGCGGCTGCCAAACGCACGATTGAGCTGCAAGACCCCCCTTGGACCTTTCCTCTCCCTCCAGCCATCCACCTTCTGCCATCCCTGGCATTCCCCGCGTGAGTCAGCGTTCTGTTTGTTCTGTCCTGGGATATAAGTTAAGTCTGTAGGTAAGCTAAATTTGCACTGTGTCACCTGCGTCTTGTGCTTGTAAATAAACGTGACATCTGTCTTTTTGCTTGTGTGTAAATAGTAGGAATAAATGTAGTAGTATTTCAAACCTTTTTTTGTCTCCGTTTTCCTCTTGCATTGCGTCGCTTTTGTCTTTTCCCTCATTGAGCAGCTAGGGTGCGATACAACCAACGTTCGGGTGGAATCGGGTGAGTTTTGTTAGGTCGCGGTTTTAAACCACCGCTCGGTCTATAACATCCTAACCGCGATCAGTAACAATTGGTTGTCAGGAGTTGGATTCGAACCTGGGACTAAATTTATTTAGCCCAAATTTTGGACACCAATTGTGTTAGTACAGCAACAATTGGTGTCGGGGAGTGAGATCGACCCGGAGCGCGCTTCACGCGCTCAAAATTATAAAATACCGAAATTTGTTTTGTTTTAAAGGAAAAGCCCGAATTTTGAAATCGCGCCATGGCTGTTCAAGGCGACGGGATGCCGGTGGGAGAGATAGAGGGGTTAGAAGTAACCCAGGACTTCGGGGAAGAAAGGGAGGAGGAAAATGGCAATGTGGTTGCGGGAATATCAGGCGCGCAAAATGGCGCGCTCGCTCACGTGGTAGAAGGGTCCCAAAATAGCGGCGCCGCGGAGGGCAAGCCCGCGGTGGCGGCTGGGGATGCTGGGCAAACCGGGTTTGACCTCAGATTATTCTTGACCCAACTGAATGCAAAAATGGATAGGATGGGGGGCCAAATGGGGGTAATGAGGGACGAAGCAAGGGGTACCGTTAAGGAGTTAGACAAGAAATTTGAGGGGTTAGACAATGGGATAGAAGGGGTGAAAAATGGGTTAATGGGGTTAGAAAATAGGATGGAGGACAAATTGCGGGAAATAGGGGAACAATCCGCCCGGGAAATCGAACAGATGGGGAACCAGATGGAGGAAATACGACGAGGGGTGAGTGAGGAGGTCTCGGGGCTACGCGAGGAGGTAAAGCGAGGCGAAAAGCGTATAGAGAAAGAAGTGAGGAATAATACGGCTAAGTTACAAGGGGGAATAGAAGATCTGACGGAGGAGGTGGAGCAGCTGACAGAGGGACAAACTAAGTTAGTGGAGCAGGTTCAAAAGAACACTGCGGTACTAGGAGGGTTAAAGGCGACACAAAAAGAAATTAAAAACGAATTAATAGCGACGCAGAGGCAATGTCAGATGGTACGGGAGGAACTGACAATGAGGGTGGAGGAGGTGACAGAGATAATGGAGACAAAGGACCGGCAGGTGAGGATGCACATAGAGACGGTCACGGTAGCCTTAGAGGACGAACTTGAGGGGACGCACCGAGAAATAAAAGAGGTTAAACAAAAATTAGAGGAAGTGGGAGAAGAGGTGAGTGAAATTAAGAAGGGACGAACAGAAACTAAAAGAGAAATCCAGGAGGAGGTGATGGAATGTGTACAAGGTCTGTGTTCAAATCATGATGTGATGCTCACTAACCAAATAAAGAGTTTGCAGGTGGCAAAGGAGGTGCGACGAGGTACGGAGGTGAGTGGCAATGTATATGATGTGAGGAAAGCTTCAGTCGGCTTTGGGATTGGTTTGGATCCGGGTGTTCGTGAGAGGCCGTTGGTGAAGTGTGCGACAGGTCTGGTGTGCGAAAAAAGAGGTGTGCGAGAATGTCCGACCATGGGGTGTGTGAGGAAAAAGTGCACGCCGAGGAGTGAGTGTGCCGTCAGGAGTGAGCCGGTCGGAGCGCGTGTGCGAGGGGGTACATGGAAGCGCGGTGTGGTGAGTGTTACGGAGGAAGTAACGAGAGAGTGTACACCTGTGGTGAGTGTTACAGAGGATGTAACAAGAAAGCGTACGTCTGTGGTGAGTGTTACAGAGGGTGTAACGGGAGAGTGTGCGCGAGAAAGGTGTGTAACGGACAGGTGCATGAGGAAAGAGTGCGTTGTCAAGAGTGGAGGTGAGAGTAGTGAGAGTGAAACGGAGCGTGAGTTGGTTGTGACAGGTGAGGAAGGATGCACACCTGGAATGGTAGAGCGTGAGTGGGAATGCACGCTGGAGTTGGTAGTGAGGCACGTGGATGGGTGTGCGAATGAGAGCACACCTGTGATTGTCACAAAGGAGGTGACCGAGAAAGGGGCGCGAAGAGGTGTGTTAGTGAGGTGTGCGAGCGACGAATGTGTGCCAAAGTGTTCGGTGGTCAGGTGTGTGACCAAGTCGGTGAGCGGAGTGAGTGTACCGAGGTGTGAAAGAAAAGGTACGAGGAGAATGGGAACGGCTGCATGTATGAGCAAGAAAGAGGTAGCGTATGCATGTAAGCCTGCAGGTGAAGCGTCGACGGTAACCGGGTTAAAGGTTAGGTCGACTTTTAGCCGGATCGGGCCCTCGGTGCGTGCCGGGCTTCGCGTGCCGCGAGAACCAGCGGAGATCCGAGCCACGGCGGGTTCGAAAGGACCGCCGTGCGCGATCCACGCTGGGCCTCGCGTGGAGCGGCCGCGTCCGGGCTCCACTAGGCGGAGCGGGCAGCCCGATAGGAAGGGTCGTCATGGCGACCACTTTCTATTGAGACGTGCCGGCAGGTCGAGATCGGGACATTGGATGGCTTCACGCCGAGGTGGTGCATGGGATCTCGGCCCGGGTAAGCCTCCGTCCCTGCCCCGAATGCGGGACGTATCCAGCCGCGGACACAAAAGAACCCGCATTCATTGCTCGGCTGTACAAAGCCGGGCTGTAGATGTGAATTGGCGCACCGAGAGGATGTAATAAGTAGACGGGTGATGGTGATAGTGATAGTAGTGATTTGATACAAAATTTAGAAAAGTGAATAGAATTGGCAGTAAATAGAAAATTTTTGACTTGTGGAATCTGGACGAACAAAATTGATAGTGAGAGACCCCCGATGTGGTGGGATGGCAAATCCACCATCCCTCACAGAGTGGGGCAAAGGAGCAATAGTTTATGGGGTGGCTATGACAACCGAGCCAGGGAGGGCTTGGATAATGATAGGGATCTAGAAGAGATTGACATTAGGTAACGTTAAGTTTAGTTAGTGACTGATACCTGTAGTGGGGACGCAGGTAGATTAGTGTGGTTGATAATGACGTGGGAGCGCAATAGTTTAAAGGGACGACTGGGAAGCGCAAGTTCAGAGGGGAGTAGTTAGCTGAGATGATGCCGTGTGTGTGAGGATTGAACAGGTGAGAATTGAACAGGTGTGATTGCACAGGTGTGCAACTGAACAGGTGAATGGAGCAGTGTATGAGGGAGTAGTGGTGATTGCGGGTTGTGTTGACCAACTGGTCCAGGGAGAGGAGGAGGGTGCAGGTGGCACCAGGTAGGATTGCACAGGTGTGCAACGACAGGTGAATGAAAGACAGGTGTATGGAATAAATGGTATGGAGTATTGGAATGGATGGTCGTGGAGTGAGTATGGTGGAAATTGTGGAGTGGAGTGGATGGTGCGAAGGTGTGGATGGGGGAAGAGTGGACCCCTTTCACGAGTACCCGGGGCGGGTAGTGTAAGTGTTAGGTAGAGGGTATAGGTAAATTGTAGTTGGATATTGGCATCTGTGGTGCGGGTGACAGAATGGTATGTGGATGGGTGCGTTGGTGTTGTGGAAATGGCTGGGCGTGTAGCCTGTTAGTGTGTGTAGTTGGTTTGGGCACTCCACCACTGTAAGGATGTCGGCCAGGTGAGGCCGCAGGTGGGCTCTGGGAGCCGGTAGTAGTTGTGTGGATGGGGCCCGAGGATCCGGAGGACGGACCCGGGTAGCCCAGTGCCAGAGGGCACCATGGGGTGACAGAGCCAGGAGAGGGGCTGTCCCCAGGTAGTTAGGTTAGGGTGAAGAGCTAGGTAAGCTCGGGTGGCAACTACAGTGGTGGAGGTGTGCAGGTGGGTAGACCTGTTGGGAGAGGTACACGTCGCAGCCCAGAAATTGTGCTAGAGCACCGGGAGATGAATCGGGGGAGTGAGACCCCAAATTGAGAAGCACCACAGTTAGTCAATGGGAATTGGTTATTAGAACCCATAGTGTAAGAGGGCCAATGGTTTGGCCGGAGAAAGACCCCGGGTAGTGTAAAGTGTGTTAAAGTTATTTAGAGGATAGTTAGGATGAAGGATCTCCTCGCACCATCTGCACCCACTCACCGGAGGTGACAGGTAACTCCACACCATGCCATGTTTTATTATTTTTTATTGTGGAAATGTTTGGAATGTGAGACGCATCATGACGTGGGTGTGACATTGTGCTTTGATGTTCCCTCTCTGCCTCCTTATGAGGATTGATGATGAATTGATGATGGCAAATTTTTGAAGTAGAGGGATTGTGGTGACGAATTTGATATAGGGGAAATATGGGGAAGACGTGACAGTAGTGACGAATTGGTAATGTGTAGGTTTTGTACATATGGGGTAAGGGCAAGGGTGGGCTAGGTGACAGGGGGGTGACGTACGGTAGGGACGAGCTTTCTCCCTTCGCCCTCCGTACGCATTTCGCCTTGCATTGCCTTTTTGATGTGTACCCTTGAGACCTTACCCCTCGCTCATCTGTCTTGTCCCCCCTTTTTGTCTCCCACATGAGGACCTGAGCACCGTTGGGCGCCGAGGGGAGCGTGCGTGGGTCGGCCATTGTGCGCCCGAAATTCCCAGAACCAGCTGTCTGCATCGATGCACCACATTATGGACCACATGTCAGTGGCCGAGCACCACTTATGGACCCCATGGGTTGGGGCATGGCCCCTCTGCTGGAACCGGCCATGAGGGCCCGAAATCTTGCTGGCGGACCTTGGCCACAGGGCACCGATGCCCCACAGGTGAACCAGACGTAGTCGGCCCTGTGGGCCATAAATAAAGATAAATAAAATGGACACGTTTGGGCAAGCTTTATTGCAAATAGGCCGCCAGTAAGCAAAGCAAATGAAAATGACAACAACTGGAAGAAATAATAATAACCAGCAGAGGGAGCCGAAGAGCAAGAGACACCTGCAGGGTTGGGTTTGTTGGTTTTATTTTATTCATTGAACAATGGTGACTGCACCGATTGGTGCTTGGGTGTGTATTGGTGCGTTTTTGGGTGCTTTAATGGTGCATTGATGCAGAGCAGACTGTCCTCCCCCCAGAAAGAACAATTACAGGTCCTGGGTTAGTTTTGTAAATAAAAATAGCGTCAGTGTAAATAATGCTCCCCACCGTCAGTGTATAGTTTGAAGACCATTCCGCAATTCGGTTAACTGTGGGCGTAAGTCTGTTAGGCAGGGTGCAATGGAGCAGCGGGACACATTTATTTATGTTTTAAAACTGTCGCACTCAGGGTCAGGTTAAAAGTAGAGGGAACTACACCTACATGCCACACTAAGGTAAAAGTAATAGGCCCAGGACGTGCCTAAGGGGAGGAGGGTGCAGTGTTGTGAATATGAGAATGTTTTTTTATTTTGTGGTGGTGGTAAAATGTTGTAAAAGGTTGTTGTAAAAGGTTGTTGTAAATATCACCCCTCCTCCCTCCGTTGTGGTTGTATAAAGGTCAAAGGGCGTTCCCGTAGTTAGTCCATAAAAAAACATACATGCAGGACACGATATATCTTTTCTTTTGACAGTTATATCTTATTCTGTGTTTTAGGATAAGGCTGTGTCTCCCATTAATTGAAGTACTCCATTGCACCAGTGAAAGAGAATAGATCCCCTTTCATTCCCATCCCCAAAAATCCCCATTTCCTTCACATCCCCCCCTTTCGTGATTGCCGACCCTCGATTGCCATATTACATCCCCTCTCGTCATTGCTGAGCCCTCAATTCCCAATCACCTCCCCTCCAATAACCGCCATTGACCACGAGGCTCGAGTCAGGGAAGAAAGGCGTGTCTCCACCTCGTCAGAGGAGGGGAGGGGCGCGCCCGCCCGTCGTCGTCCGGGGCGGAGCCCGAGGGTCGTGCGACCAGCCAGGGCCGAGGTGAGCGCCCCGATGGGCATGTCCAAAGCGCCGGGGGCGTGATCGCTGGGGGCGCTATAAAAGGGCGCAACCGGAAGTGGAACGAGAGAAGAAGAAAGAGAGATGCACTCTGGGTTGGAAAAAGAAGGGTTGTGAAGAGAGGAGGAGTTGGTTGCAAGGAGTTGGTCACAGTCGGTTGCCAGAGAGAGGAGTCGGTGGTGAGAAGTGAGAGAAGCAAGAAAGAGTTGAGGGTTGAGGGACCAGACCAGTGAGACAAGTCCTGGGAACGCAGCGGACGGAGGCCGCCGCAGCAGCGACACCCGGCAACCGCCAAAGGGGGCCTGAACGGCGGTTTGGAGCAGGGCCAACAAAAAAGGAACGGCGGCTGCCAAACGCACGATTGAGCTGCAAGACCCCCCTTGGACCTTTCCTCTCCCTCCAGCCATCCACCTTCTGCCATCCCTGGCATTCCCCGCATGAGTCAGCGTTCTGTTTGTTCTGTCCTGGGATATAAGTTAAGTCTGTAGGTAAGCTAAATTTGCACTGTGTCACCTGCGTCTTGTGCTTGTAAATAAACGTGACATCTGTCTTTTTGCTTGTGTGTAAATAGTAGGAATAAATGTAGTAGTATTTCAAACCTTTTTTTGTCTCCGTTTTCCTCTTGCATTGCGTCGCTTTTGTCTTTTCCCTCATTGAGCAGCTAGGGTGCGATACAACCAACATTCGGGTGGAATCGGGTGAGTTTTGTTAGGTCACGGTTTTAAACCACCGCTCGGTCTATAACATCCTAACCGCGATCAGTAACAATATATATATATATTGTAACGATTTTGAGAAGTGTGTAACGAATTTGAGAAGTGTAACGGTTTTTGAGAAGTGTAACAATTTTGGAGGAAGTGTAACGAATGTGAAAACGTTACAATGTGAACGTTACAAAAGGTACGGTAACACCCTGTTAATGTAAATAATGGTCGCAGTCAGCGTCCTAGTTAATTGCATGAAATGTACACGCAGGTCACGATATATCTTTTAAATAGTGTATTTCCTTATTCCATGTAGGCTAAGTATGTGTTTTCCCACTAGATTGACTTTGCATTGTATCAAACAAAATAAGCGTAGGCCCTTCCAATTTCCCCAAAACCTCCCTTCCAATTGCCTTCCGCATTTTGGCCGGTTTTCTTCAAACCACCATTGGCCACGAGGTAAGGTTGGGGAAGAAAGGCGTGTCTCCACCTCGTCATAAGAGGGAAGGAGTGAACCAGCCCTAACAGCCAATCAACACCGCGGTGAGTGACCCGGTAGGCGTGCCCTCGAGTCGGCGGCTTGATTTCGCTCGAGGTGATAAAAGCGACTGCAAGGGACTGCTTTAGGAGATGAGCTGGAGATGACCCTGGGAGAGGAGCAAAGAGGCTGCACCAAAGAGAGGCGGTGAGATGCGAAACGCTCCAAGCCAAAGAGGAGAGGTACTCGGCAAGGAGACCAGCTTTGGAGAGACGCGCTGAAAGGAGGGAGACGGCCCCACCCCAGAAGAGGAGCAGGTGTGCCGAACCAGCGCGTGCCGTCGACCACAGCGGATACACGACGAGGGTTTCCCGCCAAAACCGCGAGGAATTGCGAACGGCGCCTCCCGACCTTGCCTCCATCTCAAGCCTTACCTGCCTGCAATTATCCCCTGTGTAAGTGTGAACGTCCTGTCCTGCTCGTTTGTCTTGGGGCTAAGTAAAAATGAATAGTGTAAGTTAAGGATTCGCTGTGTTACTGCTTCTTCCATCCATTGCTTGTGCGTGTATAATAAAACCTGTTCTTCCTCCGTATTCTTCTTCTTCTTCTTGTTCATTCTCTTTCGGTCGCTTTAGAGATTTCCCGATTGAATATCTGTGGGCGATCTGGTCAACGTCGGTGGAATCGGGTTTTAATCGGGGAGGAACTGTTCGGACGCGGTTAAATACACCACCGCTCGGTCAATATAACATCTAAAAGCCGCGTCTGCAACAATATGTATATCTATATATATATATATAACATATACATATATATACATATATATATATATATATACATATATATACATATATATATATATACACATATATATACATACATATATATACATATATATATATATACACATATATATACATATATATATATATACATATATATATATATACATATACATATATATATATATATATATATATATACATATATATAATACATACATATATATATACATATATATATATATATATATACATACATATATATATACATACATATATATATATATATATACCACATATACATATATATATATATATATATATATATACATACATATATATATACATACATATATATATATATATATACCACATATACATACATATATACATACATATATATATACATATATATATATATATACATACATATATATATACATACATATATATATATATATATACATACATACATATATATATATATATACATACATATATATATATATACATACATATATATATACATACATATATATATACATACATATATATATATACATACATATATATATACATACATATATATATACATACATATATATATACATACATATATATATACATACATATATATATACATACATATATATATATATACATACATATATATATACATACATATATATATACATACATATATCTATACATACATATATCTATACATACATATATATATATATATATATATATATATATATATATGTATATGTATATATATATATATATTGTTACGGACGCGGTTAAAGATGTTATTTTGACCGAGCGGTGGTATTACCGCGACCGAACAGTGCTTCCTTGATTAATACCCGATTCCACCCAAACGTTGGCCGTATCACACCGCGGCTGCTCAATATGGAAAACTCTAAAGCGACCGAATACAAAGAGGAAGAAGACGTACAGAAGAGTAATTGGATTTATTATTTACACATATAAGCAGGAAGAAAGCAGTCACGTTTATTTACAGAAGATATTAGATACACAGTGCAACGCTAGCTTACCTACAGTCTTAATTAACCCAGGGACAGAACAAACAAGGACAGACTCACGCAGGGAATGATGATAGGACTGGCGGGAGATGGATGGCTTGCGGGATAGGGAGGTCCAACTGGTCCTGCAACCGATCGACTCGTTGGGCAGCCGCCGCCCCTTCGCGGCCCTGCTCCAAACTGCCGTCCAGGCCTCACGCTGCTGTGGCTGCAGTTTCGGTGGCTCCAGCTGCAGTAAATGCAGTTTTAGTGGCTCCAGCTGCAGTAAATGCAGTTTCAGTGGCTCGAGCTGCAGTTCAACCCTGGACTTCTTTCGGACTCAACTCTTGGACTCCCTCTCGTCTCTCTGTAAAAGCTCATCTCTCCTTGGAAACGCCCTGCCTGCGGGTTATATAGGCCCCGCCCCTCAACCTTCGCGAACCTCCTCGATGTTTCTCTCCACACCCTCTCTAGCCAAACCCCTGGCTCATGGTTGGTCGAGTGGGGCTGGCTCACTCCTCCCCTCTATGACGAGGTGGAGACACGCCTTTCTTCTCCGACCCTGCCTCGTTGTCAATGGCGGCAATTGGAAGGGAGGTAATTGGCAATGGCACTTGACGAAAAGGGGGAATGGAGGTTTTTGGGAATGGGAATGAAGGGAATCTATCTCTTTCACTGGTGCAATGGAGTATTTCAATTAATGGGAGGCACAGCCTTACCCTAAAACACATAATAAGATATAAGCTATCGAACAGGGGTATTCTATGATTAGCTGTGGTGTGGATGCTTTATGGACTAATTATGGGACGCCCTTTGACCTTTACACAGCTCCGGAGGCAGGAGGCGCAGAATAACAATAATAATAATACACACAATAAAAAAAATACAGTCCTCATATCCACAACACTAAACCCTCCTCCTCTTAGGCACGTCCCGGGCCTACAACTTTTATTTAGTGTGACACGTAGGTGTAGTTCCCTCTACTTTTAACCTGACCCTGAGTGCGACAGTTTTAAAACATAAATAAATGTGTCCCGCTGCTCCATTGCACCCTGCCTAACAGACTTACGCCCACAGTTAACCGAATTGCGGAATGGTCTTCAAACTACACACTGACGGTGGGGAGCATTATTTACAATGACTCTGCTTTTATTTACAAAACTAACCCAGGACCTGTAATTGTTCTTTCTGGGGGGGAGACAGTCTGCTCTGCATCAATGCACCATGAAAGCACCTATAACGCACCAACACACCCTCAAGCACCAATCGGTGCAGTCACCACAGTTCATCAGTGTTCAATGCATGTTCAATAATAAAAATAAATCAACAACCCCTAACCCTGCAGGTGGTCTCTTGCTCTTCGGCTCCCTCTGCTGGCTATTATTATCTCTTCCAGTTGTTGTCATTTTCCTTGCGTTTCTTACTGGCGGCCTATTTGTATTAAAACTTGCACCCAATGTGTCCTTTTTTTATTTTATTTTATTTATGGCCCACAGGGCCGACTAGTGTGGTTCACCTGTGGGGCATCGGTGCCCTGTAGCCAAGGTCCGCCAGCAAGATTTCTGGCCCTCATGGCCGGTTCCAGCAGAGGGGCCATGCCCCAACCCATGGGGTCCATAAGTGGTGCTCGGCCACAGACATGTGGTCCGTAATGTGGTGCATCGATGCAGACAGCTGGTTCTGGGAATTCCGGGCGCACAATGGAGGACTCACGCACGCTCCCCTCGGCGCCCAATGGCGCACAGGTCATGTGGGAGACAAAAGGGGGAAGACAAATGAGCGAGGGGTAAGGTCACAAGGGTACACATCAATAAGGCAATGCAAGGCGAAATGCGTACGGAGGGCGAAGTGAGAAAGCTCGTCCCTACCGTACGTCACCCCCCTGTCACCTACACTACCCTTGCCCTTACCCCATATGTACAAAAATCTATACATTTACAAATTCGTCACTACTGTCACGTCTTCCCCATATTTCCCTTATAACAAATTCGTCTCCACAATCCCACTAGCCAAAATTTGCCATCACCCAATTCGTCATCAATCCTCATAAGGAGGAAGAGATGGAACAACAAAGCACAATGTCACACCCACGTCATGATGCGTCTCACACTCCAAAACATTTGCATCATAAATAATTAAACATGGCATGGTGTGGAGTACCTGTCACCTCAGGTGAGTGGATGCAGATGGTGCGAGGAGACTTCATCCTAACTATCCTCTAAATGACATTAACACACTTTACACTACCCGGGGTCTTTCCCTGCCAATCCATTGGCCAACTTACACAATGGGTTCTAAAAACCAATGCCCATTGACCAAACTGTGGTGCTTCTCAATTTGGGGTCTCACTCCCCCGATTCATCTCCCGGTGCCCTTGCACAATTTCTGGGCTGGGGCGTGTAGCTCTCCCAGCAGGTCTACCCACCTGCACACCTCCACCACTGTAGTTGCCACCCGAGCTTACCTAGCTCCTCACCCTAACCTAACTAACTGGGGAAGGCCCCTCCTGGCTCTGTCACCCCACTCGGTGCCCTCTGGCACTGGGCTACCCGGGTCCGTCCTCCGGATCCTCAGGCCCCATCCACAACTACCGGCTCCCAGAGCCCACCTGCGGCCTCACCTGGCCGACATCCTCACAGTGGTGGAGTGCCCAAACCAACTACACACACTAACAGGCTACACGCCCAGCCATTTCCACAACACTAATGCACCCATCCAAATACCATTTTTTCACCTCGCACCACAGATGCCAATATCCAACCACAATTTACCTATACCCTCTACCTAACACTTACACTACCCGCCCCGGGTATTCGTGATGGGGGTCCACTCTTCCCCCATTCACACCTTCGCACCATCCACTCCACTCCATTGTTTCCACCATACTCACTCCACGACCATCCATTCCAATACTCCATATACTCCACACTCCATGTATTCCACACAACCATTTATTCCATACACCTGTTGGTGCACACCTCTGCACTCACACCTGGTGCCACCTGCACCCTCCTCCTCTTCCTGGACCATTCGGTCAGCACAATACACAATCACCTTCACTCACTCATACGGCATCATCTCATCTAACTACTCCCCTCTGAAACTTGCGCTTCCCAGTCGCCCCTTTAAACTATTGCGCTCCCTCGTCATTATAATCCACACTAATCTACCTGCGTCCCCACTACAGGTATCCTTGTCACTAACTAATCTTAACGTTGCCTAATGTCATCTTCTAGGTCCCTACACACAATATCCTAACCCACCCGGGCTAGTTTTCACTGCCATACACCCCATAACTCTAGTGCTCCTTTGCCCCCCTCTGTGAGGGATGGTGGATTGCCCATCCCACCACATCGGGGAGGTCCCACTATCAATTTTGCTCAAAGTTCAGCCAATCAAAAATTTTGCCAATCATCTGCCAATTACCGTACCAATCATCAAATTTTGCCTTTTTCTAATTTTGGGTCCAAAACACTAACCTCATCACCCGGCTACTTATTAGATCCTCTCGGTGCGCCAATTCACGTCTACAGCCCGGCTTCGTACAGCCGAGCAATGAATGCGGGTTCTTTGGTACCGGCGGTTGGATGCGTCCGACATTCGGTGCAGGGAAGAAGGCTTACCCGGGCCGAGATCCCACGCACCAACTCGGCACCGAGCCATCCAATTGCCCGATCTCGACCTGCCGGAACATCTCAATAAAAAGTGGTCGCCATGACGACCCTTCCTATCGGGCTGCCCGCTCCGCCTAGTGGAGCACGGACGCGGCCGTTCAAAGCGAGGCCCAGCGTGGATCGCGTACGGCGGTCCTTTCGAAGCTGCCGTGGTTCGGATCCCCGCTGGTTCTGGCGGCACGCGAAGCTGCCCGACGCGCACCGAGGGCCCGATTCGGCTAAATGTCGTTCTAACCGCTAACCCGGTTACCGTCGATGCCTCACCTGCATGCTTACACGCATACGCTACCCCTTTCTTGCTCATACATCCAGCTGTTCCCATGCTCCTCGTCATTGCACCCTCTCTTACACACCTCGGTACACTCATTCCGCTCACAGACTTGGTCACACACCTGACCACCAAACACCTTGGCACACATTCGTCGCTCGCACACCTCACCAACACACCTCTTCGCGCCCCCTCCTCGGTCACCTTCTCTGTGACAATCACAGGTGTGCTCTCACTCGCACACCCAACCACGTGCCTCACGACCAACTCAAGTGTGCATTCCCACACACGCTCTACCATTCCAGGTGTGCATCCTTCCATTCCAGGTGTACATCCTCGCTCACCTGTCACAACCAACTCACGCTCCGTGTCACTCTCACTACTTTCACCACCACTCTTGACAGCGCACTCACCCTTACTCTCGACAGCGCACTCTTTCCTCATGCACCTGTCCGTTACACACCTTTCTCGTGCACACTCTTCCGTTACACCCTCTGTAACACTCACCACAGGTGTGCATTCCCCCTCACTCTTGACAGCGCACTCTTTCCCCATGCACCCGTCCGTTACACACCTTTCTTGCGCATCCTCTTGCGCACACTCTCCCGTTACATCCTCTGTAACACTCATCAAAGGCGTGCATGCTTCCGTTACATCCTCTGTAACACTCCTCACTACGCGCTTACATGTGCTCCCTCACACACGCGCTACAACCAACTCACTCTCGACAGCGCACTCTTTCCTCGGCGCGCACTTTTTCCTCACACACCCCATGGTCGGACATTCTCGCACACCTCGTTTTTCGCACACCAGACCTGTCGCACACTTCACCAACGGCCTCTCACGAACACCCGGGTCCACAACAACCCCCAAGCCGACTGAAGCTCCCCTCACATCATGTACATTTCCGAATATATTGCCACTCACCTTGACACCTCTTCGTCGCCACCTCTTCTGCCACCTGCAGACTCTTTATTTGGTTAGTGAGCAGCACATCATGAGTTGAGCACCGACCTTGTACATATTCCATCACCTCCTCCTGTATTTCTCTTTTAGTTTCTGTCCGTCTCTTCTTAATTTCACTCACCTCTTCTTCCACTTCCTCTAATTTTTGCTTCACCTCTTTTATTTCCCGGTGCGTCTCCTCAAGTTCGTCCTCTAAGGCTACCTTGACCGTTTCTATGTGCGTCCTCACCTGCCGGTCCTTCGTCTCCATTACCTCCGTCACCTCGTCCAACCTCATTGTCAGTCCCTCACGTACCATCTGACATTGCTTCTGTGTCGCTATTAAGTCATTTTTAATTTCTTTTTGTGTCGCCTTTAACCCTCCTAGTACCGCAGTGTTCCTTTGAACCTGCTCCACTAACTCCGTTTGTCCCTCTGTCAGCTGTTCCACCTCCTCCGTCAGGTCCTCTATGCCCCCTTGTAACTTTGCCATATTATTCCTCACCTCTTTCTCTATACGCTTTTCACCTCGCTTTACCTCCTCGCGTAGCCCAGAGACCTCCTCACTTACACCTCGTCGTATCTCCTCTTTCATCTCCTCCCTCTCTTTTGTAGATGCTACCCTCATCTGTCCCAATTCATCCCTCTGAGCATCCAATTTACTTTCTAACCCGATTATCACCTCCTCTATCTGGTTCCCCATCTGTTCGATTTCCCGGGCGGATTGCTCCCCTATTTCCCGCAATTTGTCTTCCATCCTATTTTCTAACCCCATTAACCCATTTTTCACCCCCTCTAGCTGATTCTCCTGGGCAGCCATTCTATTTTCCACCCCCGTTAACCCATCTTTCACCCCTTCTATCCCATTGTCTAACCCCTCAAATTTCTTGTCTAATCCCTTAAGATTATTGTCTAACCCCTCAATTTTAGCTTCTAGCCATTCCCCCATTTCTCCCATTTTGCCCCCCATTTCGCCCCCCAATACCCCCATACTGTGTTTCAAACCTCCAATTTGGTCTCCCATTCGGCCCTCCAATTGCTCACTCTGAGCCCTCATTTGCTCACTCTGAGCATCCATCCGGTTCCCCATTTGTCCCATTCGCTCACCCTGAGCATCCATTTTTGCTTCTA